>NC_057388.1:33401811-33643351 GCF_019320065.1 Cervus canadensis | reverse complement strand
CCCAAAGCAATCTATAGATTCAATGCAATTCCTATCAAGCTACCAACGGTATTTTTCACAGAACTAGACCAAAGAATTTCACAATTTGTATGGAAATACAAAAAACCTCGAATAGCCAAAGTAATCTTGAGAAAGAAGAATGGAACTGAGGAATCAACCTGCCTGACTTCAGACTCTACTACAAAGCCACAGTCATCAAGACAGTATGGTACTGGCACAAAGACAGAAATATAGATCAATGGAACAGAATAGAAAGCCCAGAGATAAATCCACAAACCTATGGACATCTTATCTTTGACAAAGGAGGCAAGGATATACAATGGAAAAAAGACAACCTCTTTAACAAGTGGTGCGGGGAAAACTGGTCAACCACTTGTAAAAGAATGAAACTAGAACACTTTCTAACACCATACACAAAAATAAACTCAAAATGGATTAAAGATCTAAATGTAAGACCAGAAACTATAAAAACTCCTAGAGGAGAACATAGGCAAAACACTCTCCGACATAAATCACAGCAGGATCCTCATGCACCCACCTCCCAGAATATTGTTGAAATAAAAGCAAAACTAAACAAATGGGACCTAATGAAACTTAAAAGCTTTTGCACTACAAAGGAAACTATAAGTAAGGTGAAAAGACAGCCCTCAGATTGGGAGAAAATAATAGCAAATGAAGAAACAGACAAAGGATTCATCTCAAAAATATACAAGCAACTCTTGAAGCTCAATTCCAGAAAAATAAATGACCCAATCAAAAATGGGCAAAAGAACTAAACAGACATTTCTCCAAAGAAGACATACAGATGGCTAACAAACACATGAAAAGATGCTCAACATCACTCATTATTAGAGAAATGCAAATCAAAACCACAATGAGGTACCATTACATGCCAGTCAGGATGGCTGCTATCCAAAAGTCTACAAGCAATAAATGCTGGAGAGGGTGTGGAGAAAAGGGAACCCTCTTTCACTGTTGGTGGGAATGCAAACTAGTACAGCCGCTATGGAAAACAGTGTGGAGATTTCTTAAAAAACGGGAAATAGAACTGCCATATGACCCAGCAATCCCACTTCTGGGCATACACACTGAGGAAACCAGATCTGAAAGAGACACGTGCACCCCAATGTTCATCTCAGCACTGTTTATAATAGCCAGGACATGGAAGCAACCTAGATGCCCATCAGCAGATGAATGGATGAGGAAGCTGTGGTACATATACACCATGGAATATTACTCAGCCATTGAAAAGAATTCATTTGAACCAGTTCTAATGAGATGGATGAAACTGGAGCCCATTATACAGAGTGAAGTAAACCAGAAAGATAAAGAACATTACGGCATACTAACACATATATATGGAATTTAGAAAGATGGTAACGACAACCCTATATGAAAAACAGAAAAAGAGACACAGAAGTACAGAACAGACTTTTGAACTCTGTGGGAGAAGGTGAGGGTGGGATGTTGCGAAAGAACAGCATGTATATTATCTATGGTGAAACAGGTCACCAGCCCAGGTGGAATGCATGAGACAAGTGCTCGAGCCTGGTGCACTGGGAAGACCCAGAGGAGTCGGGTGGAGAGGGAGGTGGGAGGGGGATCGGGATGGGGAATATGTGTAAATCTATTGCTGATTCATGTCAATGTATGACAAAACCCACTGAAAAAATAAATAAATTTAAAAAAAAAAAGAATTGGAGCACAACATCTGAAAGGTCAAAAACTAAAACAGGGTGATTGAGAAGCAGAATACAAGAGAAGGGGTGAGAAAGGTAACAAAAAAACTAGACTGTATCTCACATTTTGCTGATTTTGCGGAGCTCGGCACTTACCCCAAGAGGAAAAGTTACTGGAGGCTTTAGACAGAAGAATGACAGGATCCAAAAACACTTACAAAGGATCACCATGGCCACTGTTTTCTGGACAGAATATAGTGGGAATATGCAAAAGCAGTAAGGCAGGTAGGAGACCAATACACTATCCTGACCAAAAGCATAACAATGGAGGAGATGACTAGAGTTGGATTTAGTATGTTCAGTCATTCAACCTGTCTACAGATATTTATTGACTGCCTACTGCATGTCAGGTACTATATCTAGCTTATCTCTAGTAGGTATATTGAAAAGGTGAGTCCTGTAGAATTTGCTTGTGAATCGATAACAAAAGCCATTTTCATTAAAACAAAATAAAGACCTTGAAGATTCAGAAGAAGAAAAGGTACCCCCAGATTTGGTGAGGCAACAGATCAAGCAGCTTCAACGTGTTCAGCTATCTGATCAGCTGCCTCGCCAAATCTGGAAGCTTTTCTCTCTTTTAAATCTTGACGTTTCTTTGTTTTAACAAAGAAAAGTTTCTTCTCCCTAAGACAAGGGAAAATGAGAATAATAATGACATAGGGAATATGGCATTTAACTTGTACTTTCTTTAGCTGAGAGTAAAATGTAAATATTGAGCAAAAGAAGAGAACTATGAGGGTGATAGAGAACTGCATTAACTATCCTATGCATTTAATTCAATTTTAAAGCTCCACCTGCTTTCTACTGCATGTAATACAGCAGAAAAAGGAGTGAACTGCTAATAGCTAGTCAACCAAAGAACACAGGACATATTCCACAATAGAACACATCCATCCAAATGATCCATAAGAGTTAGAAATGGACCATATACATACAGAGTATGTTAAGGCAGTAGCCTCAGAGAAGGTTTAATGTAGGCATGTGACAGAAAAGAAGAAAATAGAAATTGAAACAAGCTCTTTGGGGTGGAAATTTTTGAACCTCTCCAATACATTCCTCTCTTATGTTACATGGTATGCATGAAGTGGTCATTTCATCCAGTTGACAAGTCTAGTGATAAAAAGTGGAGATGAGCTGGAACTGAAGTCTGCGACACGTCTTCCGGCACAGAGTGCCAAAGCACACATGGGGAATCCAACCAGAGTAGCTGAAACGAACAGTCCCCATATATGGGATTATACTTGCTCTACAAGCTCTCCAAATCCCACTAATAACACTTAAGTCATGGAGGATTATTCTGTTTATTAACACTACTTCTGCCTTCATCTGATAGCTTCCACTAAATACACTGAAGACACATATGTTAAACATTTTATTGTTGCCAGAAAGTATTAGTAGTATTGTCTTTAATGAAACTTCAGTATCAGTGAGATTATTTTCTTCCTCTGTACTCTATTGGGCAGTAATTTTTTTCTTGGTTGATATTTTCAAGAAAGACATGAAAATACGTGTGCCTTTCTATTTTAAAAATAAGTAAGACTTTAAGGAAACTTCTTTAAGATAGAGGAAATTTAAAGAAGGTAAATTTGAATACAGTTATTCTGAAGTCTAGCAATTTCACATCCTATTTCTCTTAAAAACTCTAAACTTGGATAGTCTAGATGTATTTTTACTCTCATCAACTACTCCAATAGTTATTTACAGTAAGTAGCTTAGAAATGTGAAAGTTGTGTGTTACAGAAGGTTTTATAAATAACTTATTGAGGAAACAAGTTTATAGTTGGTAAATATGAGCTAAAGTTATTACTGTTATTTACTGATGCTTAAAATATTTTAGCAATTTTTGTGCATTTTTTAAATTTATGTCTTAAATTTACTCTCTTATTCCATTCCCACAGCATTTAGAGAGAGACAGAGGTAGAGAAGATTATATTTCTTTCATTTTATAGTCAAGAAAATAAGGAAAGGAAAAGTTTACGTGACTTATCCCAAATTACCCAGAATCACGATTTCTGTGATATCAAACTGTGTGTGAAAATTAGATCACTGATTCAATTTTGCCTGGTATGGCTGAAAACAAACTTAATCCTTTAGCTATCCTTTGATAGTGGAACTTAAACATTTTTCAAATCTGGTTTGAGCCCTGAAGCCCTCCAATGTTAATAGACAAATGAAGAAAATGAGAACCTGCTCAGTGCGAAATATTTTGAAGTGTAAAATAGTTTCTGTTTCCTGCAACATGAAAGATTATGTGTTAAGTGAAATCAGTCCATGTACAGCATACTCAACACACCAGATTTTCACTCAGTTTCTAAAACAAAAGTTGTCATCCATAAACAAAAGCATGTGATGTGTCCCCCAAACAGCTCATTCAACATTCTAATTACAATTCTACTCACTTAGCTTATATTCAGTTCAATAAACATTTGAGTGACTATTTTATGCCAGGCATCAGAAACACTTTCAATGGACTTAGAGTCTAGTGAGGGAGACTGACAACAAAATAGAAATTTTCTATACTGAGATGTGCTAAATTAGACGTTTGCATTTGGTAGCTAGCTGTAGGTTAATACTCAGAAGATGGACAATTTGCCTGTGGCTTATGTAGAGGGTAAATTCCTTTCTAAATCAGCACACTCTGGAATCTGGACTACCAGTAAAACAAAGTAAGATAATTTATGGGCTATATGCACTTATCCATTTCCAAGATTAAGATTAAGAAAATGTCAAAAAATCTTTGAATTTTCTTTACACAAAGGTGACAATTTTCTAAACATATGAACTGTGTTCTCGTCTAATTTTGTGACTGTTTTCACTTTTGTATATAAATGTATTAAAGTTAATACATTTTGTGATAAGTGCTTATAAAAGATTGAATTGAAAGTAAAAAATGAGCAATGTTTACATACAATAGAAGAAAAGAGTACGGGAATAGGAATATTTTTCCTATAGCTTTAATCAGTCATCTTTATTTCAATTAAAAATTCTGACGGTGTATTAATGGGTAAGAAATCATAAGATAATATAAATACTGTATATCTTCATTGATATCCAAACTTAACACTCTTTTTTAAATTTGGAAAGATGATAGTTTACACAACATTGCTTGGATTTTTTTAATCATCTATACATTAAGTAGAATAGAACCAGTCAATTCTAAAGGAAATCAGTCCTGAATATTCATTGGAAGGACTGATGCTGAAGCTGAAGGTCCAATACTATGACCACCTAATATGAAGAGCCGACACATTAGAAAAGACTTTGATCTAGGAAAAATTGAAGGCAGGAGGAGAAAGGGATGACAGAGGATGAGATGGTTGGATGGCATTACTGACCCGATGGACATGAGTTTGAGCAAGATTCAGGAGTTGGTGATGGACAGGGAAGCCTAGGGTGCTGCAGTCCATGGGGTTGCAAAGAGTCAGACATGACTGAGCGATTGAACTGAACTGCAGTGAGAATAGATTATATCAAATGCAAGTTAAGACACAAAATTATTTTATGAAGAACACTGGAGAGAAAAAACCTAAACATCAGATTAAAAAAAAGAAATGTATTTCTTTGAGTAAATATTTAAGAATGAAAATTTTGGAGGATTTTTTTAAGAAAATATGAAATTTTTCTTAAATTTATGAAAATAAATTTATGAAAATAAATTTCTTAAAGTTATGAAATTTATGAAAATATAATGTTTGAAGTTGAGACAAGGCTTTTCAATAAATGAGCCAGAATATTAACTCTTCACTCCACTAAATGTATCCCTTTCCTTATCATAATAATTAGGGATATTTAGTGTCAACATACATTTCTACTTCTGTATTTAGATTTTTTAGAATTATTCTCAAAAATACTTAAATAACTGTTAACACAAATAGCATAAACTCAAAATGGAAATGGGCTAAAAGGCATTATTTTTTGGACATGCAATACCTTGATTCTTCACTGTTTTGGAGTTTTCCAAGCTATATAACTTATATGGATAGGTTGTAAGTATCTTCATATGACTCATTTTATTACAAGATATCTA
Organism: Cervus canadensis; assembly: GCF_019320065.1. NCBI lineage: Eukaryota > Metazoa > Chordata > Mammalia > Artiodactyla > Cervidae > Cervus > Cervus canadensis. The sequence goes on along the minus strand of NC_057388.1, from coordinate 33,637,585 downwards.
GAAAGAAATATTAGTTAATTATCCCTCTTCCCATTGTACTTGCTTGATTTTTAATAGATTGCAAAATTACTTTTCAAGAAATGTATATCAATCAAATATATTTTTAAAAGTGTGGCACTTTTATGGATATAAATTACTGCCTTACTCTTTAGAATTGCTCAGTATTTTATTTTCCTAATCAAATTTCACTGGATAAACTCATTGCTTTTTGGTACTAATTGTCAATGATTATATCTTCCAAGAAAGAGTAAGAAGGTATAAACAATCCATTTGTATTACTTAGCATGATAATATGTTTAAATTGTCAGATTTCATACATCTTAGCACTTGGGAAATTGTTGAGATATTACTACACTTAATTGAAAAATATGACATTATTAATTGTCAAGTTTATTATTTTTGATGTACTACTAAGAAGAAAAAGATATTGCCAATTAAATCATATTAAAAATCTGTAATATTTTAAATGTTAAGATGCATCTTGATTCCAAAGTAGGTTAAAAAAAAGGAAAAAACTGTAAATTCTGGACTTGATGAAATACAGTAATAATAAAATACTATGGAAGAGACTGCTTCTTCCTGGGTTACATTTTCTTGTCTTCCTTGTAATTACTTATAGTCATGTGACTGAGTCTTAACAGCAAGCCGCAGTGACAATGTATTTCAGGGCCTAGCTTCAAAAACCTTGCTGTGAAATCATTCATGTTTTCCCCTCTCCTGCCTATAGGATGTGGCTACCCAAGCAAGCTTGGAAGTCATGTGTGGAAGACTGGTAAACCGGGACTCAGCATGTCAGCATGAAGTACAACATTGTTTCCCCAGCCAAACAGGAAGACCAGTACCAAGTGACGCTTGAGAAAACAATGTTTATTGGATTAAGTCACTGGATTTGGAGGTCCATCTGTTAAACAGCTATCAGACAAAAATATTACAATTATTCCATATATTTATACTGCAAAGCCTCAAATTACCTTAATCCCATATTACTTGATCTAAAAATGCAAGATTCAATTTTAAGAGCCTGAAAAGCAGGAACGATTTAACTTCTCTCAAAGTGCTAATTAACAAATAATAGAATTGGAAAAATTTCAACTAATATATACTAATGCCTATGGCACACAAAATAAGGAATTGGGTGTTGCAAGAACACAACATCTACGAAAATGGAAATTTCAGTTGCAGTCATAATGTAGCCTACTGACAAGTGTTAATGAAACGATTAAAATAATAACAACAACAAACATACTCTCAAGCATCACAGCCAGAGAGAATAGCTGATAGTGTTACATGAAGATATGGAATAATTGTTTATTAAAGTCTATAGATTTTGGGAGAGAAGGGAGGAGAGAAGAGAGAAGTTAAGTTGGGGATTGGGGAGGGGAGGAGAAGAGATATAGTTTTCACTTGACCCTTTTGGAGATACAGATTTCACACAATCAAATGTTTCAGTTCAGTTCAGTTCATTTCAGTCGCTCAGTCATGTTGGAATTGCTCAGATGCTCAGTTGCGACCCCACGGACTGCAACACGCCAGGCCTCACCGTCCATCAACAACTCCCGGAGTTTGCTCAAACACATGTCCATTGAGTCCATGATGCCATCCAACCATCTCATCCTCTGTCATCCCCTTCTTCTCTCGCCTTCAATCTTTCCCAGCATCAGGGTCTTTTCAAATGAGTCAGTTCTTTGCATTAGGAGGCCAAAGTATTAGAGTTTCAGCTTCAGCATCAGTCCTTCCAATGAATATTCAGGACTGATTTCCTTTGAAATGGACTGGTTGGATTTCCTTGCTGTCCAAGGGACTCTCAAGAGTCTTCTCCAAACCATAGTTCAAAAGCATCAATTCTTCAGTGCTCAGCTTTCTTTATGGTCCAACTCTCACATCCATACATGACTACTGGAAAAACTATAACTTTGACTAGATGAAACTTTGTTGGCAAAGTAATGTCTCTGCTTTTTAAAATGCTGCGTTGATTGGTCATAACTTTTCTTCCAAGGAGCAAGCGTCTTTTAATTTCATGGCTGCAGTCACCATCTTCAGTGATTTTGGAGCCCAAAAAATGAAGTCTGTATCAAATGCTTAGCTTTACATATTAAAAACATGTTCTGCTTTGCTTATCCAAATTTATATGTTCATGAAACTCTTTAGTGTGGGGTACACTATTAATATAAGACATCTATGCTGTACTGACCAGTTTACTGCCATAGAAAAAAATATTAAAATCTTTTTAAACAACAGGGGTAGCATTTGAAATCTACTTTAACTTTCTCACACTACAAAAGGCAGGACTGGCTTTCCCAAATAATTTGCTACTCAGTTTTACACAGTTTGAAATGCAAGAGTGAGTGTCCTTTGTTTATTTTACCATAAGGACTTGTGAGCTAATGAACAGGAAGAAAGATATAATTAACAAAGTACTTTCACATTGAAACTATGAACACTGCAGAAAGAAATTGAGAAGCCCTATAATCAGTCCTTCATACAATAATCTGAAATGATCTAGGATATACCTATATAATAAATACATCATACCAGTCAGAATATTCTAAGCTATGCTACAATAACAAATAGTTCTTACATTTCAAAGGTTTAAAACAACAAACATAGATTTCTGGCACACCCTATGTCTCCCTCCTGCTACCCCACTATCACCATCACCCTAAGCAAGAAAAAGTCACTCTCGGAAATAATGGCAGAAATAGAGTGTGGTAAAATGAGTTCTTAAAGGTTCACCTGAAAGTGATACATATAATTTTTAGTCATATTTCATCAGCTAGGGCCAGTTACATATTTTAAATTCTATTATTTATTAGTTATCTGATCTAGGAAAAGCTGCTCAAACCTCCCTGTGGTTAAAGATTATAACAATACCAGTACTCTCCTCATAGAGCTGTGATGAGGATTAAATAAACTAAGCCACATAAAGTGTTTAGTACAGTACATGGCACAATATAAAATTGTAGTGATAATAATAAGAGCAACAAGAATAACAACTTTGGAATATGATGTTACCTCTTCAGACCATATATTTTCTTACCTGCAGGTACACCTTGTTGAATATTTCATTTAGTCTCCAAAAAGAAGCAAAGTGGGGAGTGTTCAAGGTTGGTGAAAAGCTAGAGAAAACAAAATCTTATGCGCAGATTCTCTTGAAAAGCCCCCTTTAGGAACCAAAGTCTTCTTGATGCTAAAAGGCATGGCTTTCCTCAACAGCCCTTTTCCCTTTTTGAATAAAGAAAGTTTCCCCAGTCTCACTTGCAAATTTAGCACCCTAGAATTGATCCATCTGGACATTTGTTTCCTTGTAGACTCTATATCTTCTCAGAATGTATCTATCCCACTCTGCTTATTGTCTAGACTGACTAGTTAATAGTTTGAATTTCATAAGCTATCCCAGCTCTTCTCAAATTTGTCTTCTCTGCTTACATTATTACCAGTCTAACCCCACATCTAGAAAATAAGTTATCACAAAGAAAGGTTTGTGGACAAAAGATCAGAAAGCAGAATCAAGGAAACCATCCTGTTCACCATGGCATCAAAAAGAATAAAATACCTAGGAATAAATGTATCTAAGGAGACAAAAGACCTCTACTCTGAAAACTTTAAGACAATGATGAAAGAAATAGAAGATGATTAAAAACTAAAAAGTAGAATACCATATAATCCTACAATCCCACTCCTGGGCATATAACTGGACAAAGCTATAATTTGAAAAGATACATGCATCCCTATGTTCACAGCAGCAGCACTATTTACAATAGCCAAGACATAGAAGTAACCTAAATGCCCATCAACAGATGAATGGATAAAGAAGATGTGGTACTATACACAATGAAATTATCATAGTAAGTGAAGTAAATCAGACAGAGGAAGACAAAAACCATATGATATCACTTATGTGTGGAGTCTAAAAGAAATGATACAAATGTATCATTTGTACATTATGTACAAAAGAGAAATAGACTCACAGATATAGAAAGCAAACTTATGGTTACCAGGTTGCGGGGGGGTGTGTGTGGCAGAAATGGGGGTAAGGATGAACTGGGAGGTTGGGATTAACATATACACACTATTATATATGAAACAGATAACTAATAAGGATCTACTGTATAGCACAGGGCACTCTATTCAGTACTCTGTAATTATCTATTTGGGAAAATAATCTAAAGAAAAGAGGATATATGTGTATGTATAACTGAATCGTTTTGCTCTACAGCAGAAATTAACACAGCATTGTAAATCAACTATATTCCAATATTTTTTTTTTAAAGTCTTGTTGTGTGGTAGTAGAGTATGAATCGGGTGCAAAAGGATCTCTGAAATCTCATGTTTTAGCACATAAATTCATTCTTGACAAGCAAAAACAACAGTGATTCACTTTGGAAGTGCCACAGTTTGAGAAAAATAGGGTGTTTCTCCACCCCCTTCAGTTACTCATATCCTAAATTCCATTGGTTTCTGCACTCCAAGGAAAGCAAGAGATAAATGCATACTTTGGGTAATATGAAACTCCCTCCTTTCCCCTGCTTCCTGTCATGTCCTCATAATCTCCAACACTTGTTGGCTCACCACAAATTTGAACTTTACTCCAAATAGAGCAGCACTTCTGCTCATCAGTCTCTTAATGTAACCTTTACTGATTCACTCCCCCACCTCAAGCCACTTTGGAACTTCCTTTTTAAAACGCCGGCTTTCTATGTCCTTATCCTCATCCTCACAGCAGATGACCCTGTCCTGTATTTTTCTGAGACTATTTCAACTTGTCCATGTAGATCTTACCTAGATTAGAAATGTGTTTTTCAAGCTACAATGTGGTTTACACACATACTTCTTGTCATTTTTATGAACATTCTCCCTTAATTATGATAACACGTTCATACATTTCAGTTTTATTTTCATTCTTTAAAGAAAACTAGAAATTTAGATATTTCTGTATCAGAAAACAAAGTATGATCACATGTTCTTTAGAACACAAGATAATTTGAGTTGAAAGAGTAAAAAATTTAAGTAGTCTGCCTATAAACTGTTTTTTTTAAAAATATCTTATTAAAGCATCATTTTTAAAGATAATTTAAGAATAAAGACAATTTGCATAAAAATTATTTTGTGCCATACTTCACACCTTTAGATTTTCATTCAGAAATGTTAAATAGAAAGCCCATTTGAATGGCATATCTGTAGAGCAAATATTTTGATTTAACTTCATATACTTTCTATATTCTCTACATTTGAGCAGTTATACTTAAGAATGAAAGAATACAGTTACATGAGTGTGTCATAGCAGCAATCTTGCAAATTAGACTTGCTCTTACTACTTGTGATAGAGGTGCCTCAATATTTCTTTTAGGAAAACTTTTTTAAAAAGATATTTTCTTATCCTCTGTTTCATGTCTAAATTAAATTAATTAGCAGCTGTCAACCCCCAAGGAAAAATGTCAACACTAATCAAGACAACATCTGAAGGTGTCGGCTTTCCTTCATTTATCTCCTGTCCCCAGAAGGTACAGAGCCATCAAGTGAAAAATTCCAGGTAATGACTGCTTTTGTCATCTGTTAAATGTGATTAGAATGCAGTTGCACAGACATGAATGTTGGTTCAAGCTGCCAAAGACACCTGTCTTTATTTTTTTAAGAAATAAAATAATAAATATTACAAACCTCATGTTTACTGTAGCTCTGTACATGACAGTTCACGTAGTTTACCTCAGTATACAACACAGTGATATTTTAAATATTTGATTCATTGAATCTGTCATATTGGGCATGTTCCATTGTTACATAGATCTCTTCTGCAGCCTTTCCAATTCACAAACTAGGGCATTTAAATAATCAATAATTTTTATTTCACTTTCTTCATCTTACAAGATAAGGGAAAAAATTTGTGAAGGCAATAAATACCTTTCTATATAAATTTATTCATCTGCGAGAATGAGAATTTTGCTCAGCCTTGAAGTTTTATTAGAGAAATGTCTTACTGTTATATCTGAAGTAACACCTTTAAGAATAGAGCATTCAGGAATTTTTCTAACTGAATTAATCATGTTACAAAAACATCAAGGTGACATTATTATATAGTTATAAGGAGGTTATTAATTTATTATTCCAAGAAAATTTCAATAGAAAGGAAAATTAATCTAAAGCAAAGAAATGGCTTCAAGTATAATTCCCTAGATTAATCTTTTCTTTTGAAGCAGAGAATAATACTGTATATATTATATATAAATGAAATTGGCAATGATATAAAGGCTGAGAGAGGGTTAATACATAATACTTATTAAGATGCACTTAACATTCATTTACTAAGTCCCTATAATGATAACATATTATCTGAATTTCAGAGCAAGGACAGTATTTGAGATCCTGTTTTTTATTACCCTCATTTGAGGATTATGCTCAGTCCTGGAAAGGTTAAACTATTTGCTTTCAATTCATCAACTAATTTTAAGAGACTTACATAATATTCAGCCTTTCTTGCATGTAGGCCAGTATTATTCCCAGTCAATTATTTTATTATACTTTTTATTTCTATTATCATTATTTTTAGTAGAAGTAGCTAATGCTTACTGAGTATTAGCAATATTCCAGGCTCCCAATATGCTCAGTTCTTTATATGGATCAAACTCTGAAATAATACCTACTGTTACTCTCATGATCAGATTAGTTAACAGAGGCATGAATTTATTCAGTAACCTGTACAAAGTCATTTGAATAAGTTGCAGAGTGTTCTTACAAGTTTTGAAATTGCTTTCCCATGGTATCTGATATTATTCTTATAGCAATTTTATTGCATATATGGAGCTGGAATGGCAATATCAAATTTTACAAATGAGGAAGTCAAGTTTCCAAGATTCTAACTCACTTATCTAAGGTCACACATCTAGTAAGTGGCAAATATATGAGTTGAACCAAAGTCTCCGGCACCTGGTCTCTTGCTCTATGCATTGTATAACACAATAGTGCTTTATGCATGTAGATATTATAAGAATTATTAAGTCACATTCTTATTGTTAGAGTGCAAATGCTATGGCATGCCACTAAATTAGGTTTTAGATTTCAATTAATTCGTTGTCAAACTAATGTAAGGAGCAATTAAAAGTAAATGCATATTCGAAATAAAAACAAAGTATAAACAAAAGTTTATATCCCCTAGAATATGCTATAAGTCTGTTTAATACCTATTTATATATCAAAATCCCAGCAGACTTTCCTTCTGGGTATATACTGATCCTATAATTTATATAGAAATTCACAGGGCCTAGAATAGCCAAAGTCACATTAAAAATGAAAAAAAAAAAAAAAAAACAGTTGGAGGACTTATACTATCTGATTTTAAAACTTAGTATAAAACTACAAAAATCAAGACAACATGGTACTGAGATCTTAGTGCTCTGTGCATAATAGATATCCCACAGATTTTTGTCAAATGTGTACATAAATAAAAACAAATGAATGTCATTGATTAAATGCTTTGTGACTAAATCCAAACATGATCTGCTTGTTCTTGATTACTAAACTGTAAATGAAATTCTCTACAGGAAATCTATGTAATTGGCTAATATTTCTCTTAAACTGTAATAAGAGAATATACAATCACTTTCTCTCTAAAAGTCCAGAAAACATCTTGTTTTCTTTAAATTAGTTTGCACTTAAAAAAAAAAAAAGGTAATGGGGGTATTGGCCACAGGGTAGGTATTTGAACCAATGAAACAGAATTGGGAGTTTAAAAATAAATCCTTACATTTTTGGTTATTTACTTCTGACAAAGTTGTCAAGGATACACAGTGGGGGAAAAGGTTGTCTCATACCAAATGGTGTTTGGACAGTTGGATATCTGCATACAAAAAATGAATTTAGATCTTTGAACAGCAATGAAACAAAACAATGAGCAACGCTTTTCAAAATGAAGTTAAAATGGATCATAGACCTAAATTTAAGAGCTAAAACTATAAAACTTCTAGAAGAAAAACATATGAAAAATTTTCATGACTGTCTGGGTAAGGCAAATAGTTCTTAGATACAACAATAAAGGCACAATCTATAGAAGAAAATAGTAAGATTTCATCAAAAATAAAAACTTTATGTGTAAAGGACCCCATTAAAAATAGACTAATCACAAAGAGAAAATATTTTCAAATTACATATATGATTAAACACTTGTAAACAGGATGTATTCAAAACAAAACAAAATGAAAAGCCTCTTACAGCTAATTGATAAGAAGACAAATAACTAAATCTTTAAAAGTAGTAAAGGACTTGAACAGACATTCCACCAAAGAAGATCTATGAATGGCTAATAAGCACATGAAAAGATGTATAACATCATTCAGTTCAGTTCAGTTCAGTCTCTCAGTCGTGTCCGACTCTTTGTGACCCCATGAATTGCAGCACGCCAGGCTCCCTGTCCATCACCAACTCCCAGAGTCTACCCAAACCCATGTCCATCGAGTTGGTGATGCCATCCAGCGATCTCATCCTCTGTCGACCCCTTCTCCTCCTGCCCCCAATCCTTCCCAGCATTAGGGTCTTTTCCAAAGAGTCAACTCTTCGCATGAGGTGGCCAAACTTTTGGAGTTTCAGCTTCAACATCAGTCCTTCCAATGAACACCCAGGACTGATCTTCTTTAGTCATTAGTAAAATGAAAGTTAAAACCACTACATACCAATTTGCGTGGCTATAATTAAAGGCCAACAATGTCAAGTGTGAGTGAGGAAATGGTGAAATGGTAGAACTAACATGGAAGAACTGTTTGGTAGTTTCTTTAAAAGTTAAATATAAATTTATATATGATCCAGCAGCTCCACTCCTAGGAATGTACCAAGAAAAATGTGATGTACCTGGAGGTTGGATATAGGGAAAAGGATTATTAGCAAAAAGGCTTAAAGGAATCTTTTGAGTGATAAAATGATTTAAAATTGCTTGTTGTGATTCACAATTCTATTTATTATTTGAAAATTATTGAATTGTAAAGTTATAATGGATAGATTTTATAATACACAAATTATACCTCAATGAAGTTGTAAAAGAGCCACATAATCTTTAATTACAATAACCTAAAAAAGAACATTATGCAAATAAGAATAACATTTATTCCAAAGTAGATAATTTATGGCTTTGGGGAGGAGGGGCAGGGACATGGTTTTTCTATGGGGGACAGCCCAAAGGAATAGTTTCAGAAGATACCACTGAGATTGTGGTGAATTACAGAATGCTTTTTCATCCTTCCCCTCTTCCAGCTGACCTCCTTTTTCTGTTGCTATCTTTCACACATTCTTGTTATACAAGAAGCCAAGAGCAGGTCAAGGGATGTCACTTTATATTTTTAAACAGAGAGGCCCAACAGGTTAACCTTTGCATTGGCATAGGAACTTATTCCTGACAAATACATCAATCAAGATGAGAAAGTTATGTGAGCAGATGTGTATCAGCATTAAAAAAAAAAAAAAAAGAACCAAAACTGTTGTTATGGCATATTGATCAATATTTTTCAAATGTTACTGACATAAAGGTTTACGCTTGTTTGACACATCTGTAACTCTGTAATGAGTTACAGAATATTTGAGATACACATTATTAACTCCATAAATTAAATAAAAGATGATTTGAAATATCTTAGACACAAGGCTTAAACCTTTGAATATTAGATATCATATTCCATATAAAAAATAATAGTTGCTTTGTCTCTTAACTGTAATAAAATACATTCAAGTTTCATTATTTAAAACTAGGAAATGGAATTTAAAAAGTTGAACTTTAAAATTAATGAAATCAAAATAGAATAATAAAGTTTAAAAACTTATTTTTTAAAAATACCAGTAAGACAAATACAGGTCATACTTTTCAAGTTCTAATAAAGGTAAAAGAGAGAGAAAATATATACAATTTTTTTTTAAAAAAACCTAAACATAAAGAAGTGACTTTTTAAAAAATTGAGATCATTACATGTTACTAAGTAACGAATATAAAATACAGGGAAAACATATGACTTGTACAAAGTAGAAATAGTCCAAAATTTTCCCAAGAAGAAATAAAAAACTTCAATATAGCAAGTACAAAAGAAGAAATGAGGTATAATTCAAAGCACTATCATCAAAAAGAGTCAGTTAATCTTCAAAAAACAGATAATTCCCATGTTGCTGAAGTTTTCCCAGGTGTACAAAAAGTTCCTCATTTTATTTTATAACATGAGCATGGCTTTTATAACAAAAAACCCAAAAGGCATTTACAGAACAATCTCCCTAATGATTATGTATATAAAATTCTGTGACACTTGTTAACCAAGTTTAAGGTTGTGAAGCAACAAAACTCCACATCAAAAGACGCATTATGTAAAGACAGAAAAGACATAATCTAATCCATCCTGGGATAAGCCCTTCAAAAGACAGGGTATGTATCAGTTCAGTTCATTTCAGTCACTCAGTTGTCTCTGACTCCTTGCGACCGCAAGGACTGCAGCACATCAGGCCTCTCTGTCCATCACCAACTCCCGGAATTTACCCAAACCCATGTCCGTTGAGTCGGTGATGCCATCCAACCATCTCAACTTCAGTCGTCCCCTTCTCCTCCTGCCCTCAATCTTTCCTAGAATCAGGGTATTTTCAAATGATCAGCTCCTCTACTCAGGTGGCCAAAGTATTGGAGTTTCAGATTCAACATCAATCCTTCCAATGAACATTCATGACTGATTTCCTTTAGGATGGATTGGTTGGACCTCCTTGCAGTCCAACAGACTCACAAGAGTCTTCATCAACACCAGAGTTCAAAAGCATCAAATTTTAGCACTCAGCATTCTTTATAGTCCAACACTCACATCCATATATGACTACTGGAAAGACCATAGCCTTGACTAGGTGGACCTTTGTTGGCAGAGTAATGTCTCTGCTTTTTTAATATGCTGTCTAGTTTGGTCATAGCTTTTCTTCCAAGGAGCAAGTGTCTTTTAATTTCATGGCTGCAGTCACCACCTGCAGTGATTTTGGATCAAAAAAAAAACAAACAAAAAACAAAAGTCTGTCACTGTTTCCATTGTTTCTGATCTATTTGTAATGAAGTGATGGGACCAGATGCCATGATTTTAGTTTTTTGAATGTGGAGTTTTAAGCCAACTTTTTCACTCTCCTCTTTCACTTTCATCAAGAAGCTCTTTAGTTCTTCTTCACTTTCTGCCCTAAGGGTGGTGTCATCTGCATATCTGAGGTTATTGATATTTCTGCTGGCAATCTTGATTCTAGCCTGTGCTTCATCCAGCCCAGCATTTCTCATGATGTACACTGCATATAAGCTAAATAAGCAGGGTGACAATATATAGCCTTGACGTACTCCTTTTCCTATTTGGAAACAGTCTGTTGTTCCATGTCCAGTTCCAACTGTTGTTTGCTGACCTGCATACAGGTTTCTCAAGAGGCAGGTCATGTGGTCTGGTATTCCCATCTCTTTCAGAACTCTCCACAGTTTATTGTGATCCACACAGTCAAAGGCTTTGGCATAGTCAATAAAACAGAAGTAGATGTTTTTCTGCAGCTCTCTTGCTTTTTGGATGATCCAGCGGATATTGGCAATTTGATCTCTGGTTCTTCTGCTTTTTCTAAATCAAACTTGAACAGCTGGAAGTTCACGGTTCATGTATTGTTGAAGCCTGGCTTGGAGAATGTTGAGCATTACTTTACTAGCGTGTGAGATGAGTGCTGTTGTGCAGTAGTTTGAGCATTCTTTGGCATTACCTTTCTTAGTGATTGGAATGAAAACTGACCTTTTCCAGTCCTGGGCCACTGCTGAGTTTTCCAAATTTGCTGGCATATTGAGTGCAACACTTTCGCAGCATCATCATCTTTTAGGATTTGAAATAGTTCAACTGGAATTCCATCACGTCCACTAGCTTTGTTCGTAATGATGCTTCCTAAGGCCCACTTGACTTCACATCCCAGGATGTCTGGCCATAGGTGAATGATCACAGCATCATGATTATCTGGGTCATGAAGATCTTTTTTGTATAGCTCTTCTGTGTATTCTTGCCACCTCTTCTTAATATCTTCTGCGTCTGTTATGGTCCATACCATTTCTGTCCTTTATTGAGCTCATCTTTGCATGAAATGTTCCCCTGGTATCTCTAATTTTCTTGAAGAGATCTCTCATGTTTCCAATTTATTGTTTTCCTCTATTTCTTTGCACTGATCACTGAGGAAGGCTTTCTTATCCCTCCTTGCTATTCTTTGGAACTCTGCATTCAGATGGATTATCTTTCCTTTTCTCCTTTGCTTTTTGCTTCTCATCTTTTCACAGCTGTTTGTAAGGCCTCCTCAAACAGCTATTTTGCTTTTTTGCATTTCTTTTTCTTGGGGATGGTCTTGCTCCCTGTCTCCTGTACAATGTCACGAACCTCCGTCCATAGTTCATCAGGCTCTATCTATGAGATCTAGTCCCTTAAATCTATTTCCCACTTCCACTGTATAATCATTAGGGATTTGATTTAGGTCATATCTGAATGGTCTAGCGGGTTTCCCTAGTTTCTTCAATTTAAGTCTGAACTTGGCAATAAGGAGTTCATGATCTGAGCCACAGTCAGCTCCCAGTTTTGTTTTTGCTGACTGTATAGAGCTTCTCCATCTTTGGCTTCAAAGAATATAATCAATCTGATTTCGGTGTTGACCATCTGGTGATGTCCATGTGTAGAGTCTTCTCTTGTGTTGTTAGATGAGGGTGTTTGCTATGACCAGTGTGTTCTCTTGGCAAAACTGTATCAGCCTTTGCCCTGCTTCATTCTGTACTCCAAGGCCAAATTTCCCTGATATTCCAGGTATTTCTTGACTTCCTACTTTTGGATTCCAGTCCCATAAAATGAAAAGGACATCTTTTTGGGGTGTTAATTCTAGAAGGCCTTGTAGGTCTTCATAGAACCGTTCAACTTCAGCTTTTTCAACATTACTGGTTGGGGCATAGACTTGGATAACCATGATATTGAATGGTTTGCCTTGGAAATGGACTGAGATCATTCTGTCATTTTACGAGACTGCATCCAAGTACTGCACTTTGAACTGTCTTGTTGACTATGATGGTTACTCCATTTCTTCTAAGGGATTCTTGCCTGCAGTAGTAGATATAATGGTCATCTGAGTTAAATTCATGCATTCCAGTCCATATTAGCTCGCTGATTCCTAAAATCTTGCTATCTCCTGTTTGATCACTTCTAATTTGCCTTGATTCATGGACCTAATATTCCAGGTTCCTATGCAATATTGCTCTTTACAGCATTGGATCTTCATTCCGTCACGTGTCACATCCACAACTGGGTTTTGTTTTTGCTTTGGCTCTGTCTCTTCATTCTTTCTGGAGTTATTTCTCCACTGATCTCCAGTAGCATATTGAGCACCTACCAACCTGGCGAGTCCATCTTTCGGTGTCCTATCTTTTTGCCTTTTCATACTGTTCATGGGGTTCTCAAGGCAGGAATACTGAAGTGGCTTGCCATTTCCTTCTCCAGTGGACCACATTGTATCAGAACTGTCCATCATGATCCATCCATCTTGGGTGGCCCTACATGGCATGGCTCATAGTTTCATTGAGTTAGACAAGGCTGTGGTCCATGTAATCAGTTTGGTAAGGTTTCTGTCATTGTGGATTTCAGACTCTCTGCCCTCTGCTGGAGAAGGATAAGAAGATTAAGAAAGTTCCCTGATGAGCTAGCCTGAATGAGGGGGGAAATGGGTCTTGTTCTGATGGTATCATGCTCAGTAAATCATTAATCCAATTTTCTGTTGATGGGTGGAGCTGTGTTCCCTCCCTGCTATTTACCTGGGTCCAAATTATGGTGGAAGTATTGAAGATAATGGTGACCTCCCTCAAAAGATCCCATGCACGCACTGCTACAGTCTAACCCTGCAGCAGGCCACCACAGAGCCACGTCTTCGCTGGAAACTCCCGGACAGCTACAGGCAAGTCCCGGACAGTCTCCTGTGGGGTCACTGTTCCTTCCTCCTGGGTCCTGGTGCACAGGGTTCTGTTGTGCACTCTTGGAGGGTACAACAGAGTGTGTTAAACGTGCATTAATTTGTACTTCAGGGTTTCCAATTAAAGGAAATGAACTCTAACTATGGGATAAAATAATTTTATAAAAATGAGAAAAATATCAGTGGCATTCTAACAATGCCACTTAGATATCTTAGATATCTTTCTTAGATATCCATCTTAGATATCTTTCTCTAGATCTCAGGAACTATGGTACTAAAAACTACTAAAACATAAGAGGTATCTCTCACCATAGTGAGATTTGTCCTTACTCAGCTAAGAACAAACATGTTAGGCAAAGAAACCCTGAACCACCCTGGCTGCTTCTATGTGGAAATACTTTCTTCATTTGAACACTTACAATCTTCTTTAACCTAACCTTTCCTGTCAACCTTTGAACATATAACACTACCAATCTGTTATTCACTGACTATATGTGTAGTAACTAATAACTGGCATTTGAACAAAGATATTTGCATTTTCATCTTTTGTATCTTGAACATCTCTTTAATGGGGTAGAATGAACAACTATATTTACTGCTATAGAAACATGTTCAAATACCAGGAAATGAGTAGGGAGAGATTGTCTGTGGGAAGCTCCTCACATTTTTTTCTTAAAAAAAAAACAACTCCAAATTACATGGCATAATTAAGATCAAACTTGTAGTTACAACTTCTTTAGCCCTTTTTATGTGGTTTAGTGTTTCGTGTATAGACGAATAGTGGGGAAGGCAATGAAAATGAAAATTGATTATAATCTCCCCCTACTTCTTTAAAGAGAAAAAAACTAGCTAAACCTGTTTTGGAATGCAGAGGCTCTTTCTCAGTAAAGACTGAGAAAAACTACAGCCTTAACACTGATCTTCAGTGTAACCATTTTCCGTGTAAAATAGGCATGGGGAAGACAAGCCACATACTGGCTCTGTAGTGCTGGAATTCACAGTTTCATGAAGGAGGTATACAGAGATGGTAGGTGTTTTCACAGAAGTGTATACTCAAAAGTGCAATGAGAAGACAAAAGAAAGGTGCTTAGTGCCACCTTGGGAGGTGCTTCCAGAAAGGAAAGGTTTCCTAGAGGAGAAGATGGTAGAGTTGAACCTTGAAGGAAGGAGAGGACTGGAGCCTCTGGAAAGCATGCATTGCAACAAGTCCAAAGTCCAAAGTGGAAGTGAAAAAACATTTAACTATTTACAGACAGACTCTGCATTTTTCTTCTTTGCCTTGTGTTGACTCCAGTTAAATACATAGAAACCTTCCTTTAGAAGAATGTGGTCCCACATCTTGTGGTTTTAATCCATTAGAATACAATTCAGGGCAGGATGGGGATAGTGTGTGCATGGCGGTATCTGTTCACGTAAAGATGCCTTCTGCTTTAGAGAGTATGTGCTTTTAAAAGGACTTGGAAATAGTCCAATCTTTTTTGCTGACTTTGTTGTCTGCATAGTGAATTAGGAAAGACAGTGTTGGTCCTGCTAGATTTTATCTTAATCTTCACATGGAGTCTTTTATTACTTAATGTTCTTTAGGAATGGGCCAGAAAGGGATACCAGAGTGTGTTTTTTCCTTTCTTTTCTTTTATTGGACTGCTCATATATACAATACACTTACAAACAGCAGGTTTCAATCTATCTCTTTGAAAGAGTGACTGTGCTTTTAAATTAGATGCTCTGCTTGTAAGAGGGATCTAGTATTTATGTGTGTGTGTGTGTGTGTGTGTGTGTGTGTAATCTCCAAGCTCCTGCAGGTGGAATGCTGCAGAAGAGTTCTATAAGGACTAAAGGTTAGGTTTTAAATATTAGTCAAATATGAAGTTGTATTTCAGGGATTTTTCAAAAAAAAACTGTGCAGTTGCAAATATCAGGCAATAAATTGTTGCCAGAAACTGAACCACCAAATTTAATTTCATATAGATTTCTGATGACTTCACAAACAACTTAACTATGTAGAGTAGCAATAATATGCTAACATTTTCCAAAAATGACAGGTAAATGTTTGCACCTGGTTGTCTTTTTTCCCCCCCAAAAGGATCATATATTCTTACAAAATGTTTCCTGATTTGAAAATGCCTGTACATATCTAAAGGATAGATTGTGCTCCTTTAGTAACAGAATGAGTTCTTTAGGATTTGCTTCATATAATCTCATCTTTTCCCTTTTGCACTCTGCATACTTAACACTCACATGCTAATATTAGCACTAATGCCTTAGGCCTAAATAGCAATAATTACTGGATGACATACTGGCTTCTATTTAAGTTGACAACTCAATAACTTGACATATGCATTACATCTCTATTACACTGGAATCTAAATGGCACTTTATAAAGCATTCCTTTTATATTTAGTTCACTGACTGATCAGACTGGAGCTTATGCTCATCATGTGTCTGTTAAATACTAGTGGATGTGTCATTATTTCTAAGACCTTGCCAGTGGTAGATAATGGAATCATGGAAAGCTGTGTTTACAGAGAAATGCTGGGATTTTGATAATATGTGTTTCTTGAACAAGAAAAAGTCCAAGACATTTTTTTACAATTTTTTTTAACATGTGTAGAAAATGCTATAAGCAGAAAATGCCATACCTAAGAAATTCAGTCTGGAATATAAGACATATAATTTTTTTTTCCCCTCACAGTTTTTCAACAAATAAATCTACTTTAGAAAATTATTTTTATGTTTTAGAAAGTTTTATTTTAGCAACATCTCAATTATCAATATGAAGAACATAATAATTATTAAATATGTATATCTGTTTTTGTTACCTAAACCCCACACAGCTTGGAATATTTCAATCTATTCTACAATATAAGTGAAGTTTAACATACATTCTTTCTCTGCTTCACTCTTCTCCTGCCTTTAATCCTCTCTTCACCTTAACCCTTCTCCTTTCTCCTCTTTTGTCTCCAAAAGACATTAGGCTGGGGTAGTAATGATGGCAGGCACAGGGTTTATGTGGAATGAGTTTGTTAGTGTGGGCAGATGTGGCCAGTAATGACAGCCCATGCAGAGATTGTGTGTCAGAGTGAAGTAGTAAGGGCAGCCTTCAAGTTTTGGGAGATTAGTCACACACAGGGAAGTTATCAAAAGACTAAATATATTCAGGATATTGGAAACTAAGTTTCTCAATGATAGAGAATGAAGACACAAATATTAGAAGATTTTTGACATTAGAAAACCACATTAATAATGAGCTTATCAACTTCTAAATGCCAACTCTCCACTAAAAAGCATCATAGACTACTAGAGAAACAGGTGATTTTAGTACTGCCAGAAATATCTTGTTGGGACAGTAAGGAACAACTCAAAGAAAAATGGGAGTATAATAAAAGGATTCATAAGTCAGTTTTAAAGGGTTCACATTGGCCAAAGAAAGGCCAATCTAACCATTTCTATAATGGTTTCTATAATGATACTAACAGACAATAAAAAAGAAATCAATGAATACACACTGATATAAATAAGCAAATCTATAAATAAATGGGAAATAGTACAACTAGAAGTAATGACAAACCATGATTTGACACTATCCTAGCCACAATTCATTCAAGCAAGAAACATCAATGACTGCTAAAAATAGATGACAGTGGGATGAGGAACTGGATATCTATATAGTTTCAAATTACTTCCACACAAAATTCTTAATTATAAAGCAAAAAGAGTGGAGAAAACTAATACCATCTTAATTATGTGAACAAAGTTAACACAAGACAAAGATTAAGACAAAAACAACCATGTGCTACATGATAAGATGCATAAAAACGAAAGTATAGTATTATTTGCCTGATACGTCTCTAAAAAAATGTATAATCTGACTCTCTTTATGAGAAAACATCAGGCCAACCTAAAGTAAGAATATTTCACAAAATGATAGCCCGAAATCTTGAAAAACATGAAGGCTATGAAATCAAAGGACCATTGAGGAAGGATCCTGGATGAAGCAGATTAGAAAGATATGGCAACTGGGTATATGTATGATCCTGGATTGGATGCTTTCAATATAAGGGACACAACTAAAACTTTAAAAGGTTCTGTGAGTAAATGGTATGCAGTTGTTTGCATTCTTCTTGCTACTTTTCAGGAAGTATGAATTTATTTGAAAATAAAATCAATATTTTGAAGATAAAAAATATTTTTATACTTCTTTCTAAATGCTTTTTAAAAATTAACTTTATAGAAGTAGAATTGATATAGAAAAAAGCTGCACATATTTATTGTATTCCATTTGGTGGATATGTCCAATTCCATTTGGACATATTACATATACCCATGAAACTACTATCACAATCAAGGCAGTAAATATATCTTCACTTCCAAAAGTTTCCTCATGCCCCAATTTTGTATATATGTGTGTGTGTAAAAATAATACTTAGTATGAAATATATCCACTTAACAAATATTTAAATGAACATTATAATATTGTTAAGTATAAATGAATCTTTAAGAGATATTTTTAACCTGCTTCATTTGCGTGACATGCAATTTAAGTTTTGCCTAATTTCCAGCAATATGCTCACATAGAAACTTCCCATGACATACTAATAGAGATATAAAATCAGCAACTATGGGAGGAGTGCTTTTGAACTTCCCTTTTAGTTCCTTTGACCTGGACACCTGCATCCTGGATGGTATCTTTCTAAGTTCGTCATGACAGTGCAATAGGAAATGGCCATCTTATCAAACTTCCTGGAAATCCTTCTTTCCCGAAGAAAACATGGACAAAACTCACATAAGCAAATGTTCCCTTCACAGTGCTTCTCTCAGCGTCCTCCAATATTGAATTTGTTAACAGATACCCTGAAGGGACGGCAGTTTTGTGGGGAAAGACGACACTATACCCATATTTATTAACAGCCCTTCAAACAGAATAGCAATTTCCCTTGAGATTGTGCCCTTACAAACAACATAATATAATGTCCAATGCTTCACATAAGACATGTCATTAACTGCAGAACTATCTATCATGTGGTCTGTCTCATGTTTCTTTTTTTTTTTTTTTTTTGCTGATGCCAAATGATCACAAAATTTCCCAGAAGCAAATGAACACCACAAAGAATGAGTAGAGAAGATAGTTCATGTACTTCTTAGAAAAGAAGGAAGCAGGATGAGTTCAAGGAGATAAACAGGACTTAATGGCACAGAGGGGCAAAACGACACAGAGAGACTCATGGGCTTTTGGAAGTGTCTATGAGTCAGTCTTGTAGCTCAGTCAGTAAAGAATCTACTTCCAATGCAAGAGACCCAGGTTCAATTTCTGGGTTGGGAAGATCCCTGGTGAAGGAAATAGCAATGCACTCCGGTATTCTTGCCTGGAGAATCCCATGGACAGAGGTATCTGGCAGGCTACAGTCTACAGGGTCGCAAGAGTCAGACACAACTTAGTGACTAAACCACCAACAGCATGAGACAATCACCAAAGCAGATCAGATACTACAGTCGTCTGTTCTGGTAGTCTTTACTGACCAGTGAAGCAGCCAAAGAATATTTTGAAAATTATCAAAATGTATCTAAATGACAGATGCCTAAAGATCATCCATTTCCCTGAAAATCTCTATGGGAATATTGTTTCATTATTTTAGGGGTGTGTGTGTGTGTGCGCGCACATGCTCAGTCGTGTCTGACTCTTTGCGACCCCATGGACTGTAGCCTGTCAGGCTCCTCTGTCCATGGGATTCTTCAGGCAAGAATACTGGAGTGGGTTGCCATTTCCTTCTCCAGGAGATCATCTCGACTCAGGGGTTGAACCTGTATCTCTTGTATCTCCTGCATTGGCATGTGGATTATTTACCACTGTGCCATCTGGGAAGTCCAATTCTATTAGTTCCACATATCCATATTTGACTGCCTACTATTCCCAAAACACTTTTAGAAATAATGAAGAGTATAAAAAGATAAATATGGTATAATCTCACATCAGAAAGCTGTCTGTGAGGTGGCATTACTCTAGTATAAGACAAAAGATGATACATTCCTTTGGGTTTTGGTTGTTGCTCTTCGGAATCAAATGTTTCCTAGAAAATAAAACAGAAAAGATTTGATTAAATCTGTACATGTTTGCAAAAAAAAAAAAAAAAGAACCAGAGATGGTTAGAGATAAATTTGCATGGGAACCACAGAGGATCTCCGTGGCAGGGTCAAAAATGTTTCTTTGTGTGGTAGACTGGGAAGGATTATAAAGGTCAAGATTCAGAATCAGAAGGTCCCTAAGAAGTCTGAAAGCACCTGTGGAGGTATGGTTTGTGAGGAGAATGGGAATGGGAGAGAAACAGTACGTGGAAGAGAAAGTGGGCAGGTTGCAGGGGAAAAAAAATCTGGGCTTCTTCAGTGGTTGCCCAAGGCCAGTCTTGTTATCTCAATTGCTACATCCACACTTAAAGAGTTAATAATGCAGGGAACATAGACTTCCTTTACCCTTCACACTCCTTGCTCACATGCATCCCCCACACCATCAGTGCCTTAACAAGGCTCCGCTGTTCATGCCAGGATTTCCTTTCCTCTTTTACATTTTATTATTGTTATTATTACTTGGAT
The DNA here is from genome assembly GCF_019320065.1 of Cervus canadensis. Lineage (NCBI taxonomy): Eukaryota > Metazoa > Chordata > Mammalia > Artiodactyla > Cervidae > Cervus > Cervus canadensis. The sequence goes on along the minus strand of NC_057388.1, from coordinate 33,617,059 downwards.
TTATAAGTGTCACTTGTGGTATACTAAACAGTGTAAGTTGGTATTTGGGTTTCATGTATTTTTAGAGAGCACTTACTCAGCACAAAAGAAAGGGGGAAGAAAAGCTGTTACATGTTTTCTGCCAAAAAACCTCCCTACTCAAAGTTTAGATTCACCTGGAAGGAGATCTTCTGACCAAAAATACATGGAATTTCCAATATTATAATTCACACAGTCTGTGTTAAAATAAAAAATAACAACCCAGGGCAGGAAATATATTTTACTTGATATTTGCAGTGATTGTTTTATGGTTTGCTCTGGGCATTTGGTTTATTAACTATAACTCTTAAACACAGAGATCATTTGATCATTTCTTTTCCTCTGTTTTTATCTGTTCTTTTCTTATGGAACTATTACTATTTGGATGCTGCACCCTTTTGAATGCTCCTCTTGTTCTCTTTTTTTTTTTAATCTGAACATTCCTTTTAAATAGCAAACTATATTTAATTCATAGTCCTGTATATCTGTTGGGAAAGGTAATCTTGAGCACTCAGTTTTTTGACCTCCATTTGGCCACATAAGAATGGACTTTGGGCCTGGAACCCTTCCTTACCAAGTGATATTGATAAAAGATCTTCCCAGTCTAGCTGAGCTTACTGCATGTGTGAATATCATTAACTGTTTCAGATTTAAGGTATTACCCCTCTTTTTCTGGTTAAGTACATGAATCAGCAGCCCTCAGGAAGACTCCCAGCTTTCTGTGTTTCTGACTTACAGAGGAGAGAATGAAGTCCTTCTACTACAGCACAAAGATTGTTTACCCTCTACAACCACGCGGGCTGAAGAGTAGATCTGAGGGCCACAGCAAGAAGCTGGAGCCTGTGCACTTTCCCTGTTCCGCTCAAGCCTAGTGTGCATGCCATCTGTTCTCAGCGATCTCAAATCATGCTCCAGTCTCTCCTCTCTGTGGCGCTTATCTCCCTTTTAAACTGGAAGGCACACTTTGGACACTCACTACTAAATGAGCTTACAAAGTCTTTCTAAGGATACCAATGATTTACTTTATGAAGTTTGCTTTTCCCTATATACTTTTTTCCCTCTGTTAGATCATTCACTAAATCCCATATTGAAGAATTTTCTCGGATATCTATTCATCATTAGTTTTCTACTTATATTCAAGAGTAAGGGATTAAAATGCTGTTTGGAAGTTCTGAGCATGTGGGTGTGGGTGGTCAACTGTGGGTTTCATTGAAAAATGATCTGACCGGGCCATTTTCATTGGAAAATCCCTATGTCAGGATCTTAATGTTTTGTCTTTTGGTGTGGTTAGATTCTGCAGACTCTTCAGTCTTCTGCCTGGAACCAATGCTTTGAGAGCTAAGAGAAAGATGGATGGGCAGAAGGGATGTCTCAGCCCTTCCTGTAAATATACATACTTGTAGTTAATGCTTCACACTTAATTGTACAGAGTATGCAACAGTTCACAGATCTGCTTTATTCTCTCCAGAAAACAAGCCTCCAATCTCCTGTCAGCATGGGACCATAAATTGGCTACTTATAGTAGGGTAAAAAATTGGAATAATTACATGCTTTATAAACAGGCTTTTAACCAATCTTTCTTCTGTTAACAGAAGAAAGACTTTTCTCTCTAGTCAACTGAGAAGTGACCTAAGGACACTAATTTCTGAAATCCGGGGGATGTGTAGTACAAACTGGGTTTGGCCTCCTCTTTCTCGCTGATGCTTTAAGTTTCAGATTTTTTGAATCTGTTATGTCAGATTCTCATTTTTTCTCTCATATTCATTCTATTCTTGTGAATCTAGATCTTTATTGTCATGTTAGTCTGGGTTGCTCTTAAAAATATAAAGAATAACTACTGCAATTCTCAAGAAAACCTGTAAAGCACCTATGAATTCTCTCTTGTGCCATAGTGGGGTGGGTGATTCTCAAATATAGCCTGAGAACCTTCTGTGGATATGCAGTCACTTCCAAAATACAGCTGTCCACTATATTTCTTCTATTCTGCCTTTCAAATTGCACTGTGTTCCTTTTACTGGCCAACCACAGAGAACCACAGACAGAAGGGATTCTTGTCTGAGTGCAAAGCAAAACTTGTAAGGGCTGTTAGTAAAGCTGAATTAGCAACAGATAATCCACCTACAACTAAAAAATATTGCATCTATTAAGTCAAGTCCTGTGGCTATGGACTAATGTGCAATAGTACTGAAAGGAATGCAAAATGACTGAGAAAAGCTGAGTGAAGGTGAAGATATAAACTAAAATATTTCTCTCTTATATCAGGTTCCATGTAACAAATAAAGTACACCTACTTTTAAATGTCAGTTTTGAGAGTGTAGCAAGACAAAACAGAAACCAACTACTACCAGTAATTTGAAGAAAAGTGCAAAAAAAATGTCAAACTACTGTTAAGAAAAGAGAATAAGAAAAAAAAAAAAAAATCAGCCATTTTACCTTCAGAACCTGGCCTAATACTTACCACTAAGCCATGTAGTTTTCCCATTTACCAAAAACAATCTCACAGAATATCAGCATCAAATGAGATTACTTTGAGTCCATGACAAAGTGAAACAAAACAAGACCAGTCCACTTACTGCACCAAAGTCCAGGCTAAAACAAGTCACCACAAAATAACAGATATTCCCCTTGCCTCTTTTGGCTAAAATGAGTAACTTTCCACTCTTTATCAATCATAGCTTTATCCTCATCCTAGTCTCTTCTTCCTACAAATAAGATGTATTGAAATTTGCCAATCAGAAAATTGTCTTACTTTCTCTGAGCATCCAATTTACAGCACCAGGCTGACCACTGTGGCCTCCTTAAGGCTTCCCCCAAATCATCCACAAAAGCCCTCCAATTTCTGTAGTAGATTCTTTCTAATACTCTCTTATTGTGACACTACATGATTACCCATTGTGATAGGTAACGTTAACTTGTTAACTTGGCTTGGTGTCCAATTGTTTGGCCACGTACCATCTACATATATTACTCTGAAGGTATTTAAAATATTACTGACATTTAACAGGTAGACTTTGGGTAAGCAGATTATCTTCTGTAATGTGTATGGGCCTTGTTCCATGATGGTCCCTCGGCTATTTTAAACTCAATGTGTTTAGTTATAAAGATGTATTCCCGGTAGTCTTTCTCTGAAGGGTGTTGACCTTATCCTGTCCTGCATGATTTCTCTCACAGAGCCAAAAGAAAAAAGGGAAGTGTCTCTATATAAGGAAATAAACTGGAAAATCAGGGTGTTTTTTTTCCTCTTAGTTTTTTTTTTTTAATTTTCTTTTTCATAAAAAGGAGCTGGCTATTTGAAGACTACACCCAATCTGTATGTTTTACACAATCAGTGAAGACTTTTGAATACATTTCAAGTATTAAATCTATTTAAATATATCATTTTAAAAAAGGTTGTGGCAAATGTTGGTTAGTTCCACTTTATAAAATGGTTACTTTTACTTAAGAGAATGCATACTAGTTCTCTGCATCTTTTCAAGGCTAATGAAAATGTTACTAAATGGATAAACAATGATGCTAAAGTACCTCCCACAGAACTACAGATTTCTCTGCAAAGAAAAGATTTTTCTTTTCTCTGAAAAGAAAAGAAAAATCTGTGCTTCTTTCTCTCAAAGTATCAGCAACATTACAGAAATAGCACAGCTTACCAAATTCTGTTTAATGTATGTCCTATGACCAGAACATCATTTTTTTTTCCTTTACCAGAATTTGGTCAGTTTGTAAGTTTCCACTCTTCTACAGCACAATAAAAAAAAAAAAAAAAATTTGAGGATCTTGAGTGTTAACGCTTGTGACGAAAATCAATCCTAATGGGAAATTGGTGAGTTCATTTACAACCAGGAAACCATTAAGGAAATTCTGTTTCAAGTTATCCCAATTGGTCATATGTTAGTGACCAGCCCAGTGATTAAATCATCCTTTACATAACTATTAGGAAAAAAAAAACAACATGCTTTTATATATTCATGGACCAGAGCCACTACACCCCAGGCTTGATCTTATCAGCCCTTGCAAATAGATCAAGGACAGATATGATCTACATTTGGATGGAAACATTCCAAGAAAAACCCAGGTGCTACAGGAAGTGATGTGGGTGATACAGTAGGTGGTGATCTTTCCCCTGAGTCAGCTCTGGACCAGTTACCCAGCATGGGGTTAGGGAGCAGCAGTGTTGTGTGATGACCTGTCACGGAATTTCTCTGTGGTGTACAGTCTTTCATAGTTGAATGAAACATTTTTTTAAATGCCAATTTATTTTGTCTCCCAGGCAAAATTTTATGTAAATTATATCTTCTGCCTTTGCTTATTCTCTCCATAACTAATAAAAATTATAAAACTTGTCAATTTAAAGAATTTTAGCTCTGAGTACTACTGCGGATCTCAAAGGATTATTAGGGATTATTTGACCCAAGCCTACATTTTATAATTAAAAAATAGATTATTTACATGAATTGCAGAATTGGGATTTGGACCAGGTTCTCTGATACCTAATTTTACTAATCATACTCTCAATGTTTCTCTTTTTTTTTTTACACTCTCTCCAGTGATCTTAACAATATGTTTTTAGTGTATAACAAAGGTTTTATAGTCAAAGAATAAAGAAAAACACATTGCTAAGTTCTTCAACATTAAGAACTGCTGGATATTGATTTTTTTTTTCTTTTTGTGCCTCTTTTAAAAAATGTAGTACATGCATAGCAACCATATCCTAAGACTTTTTGTGAACTTTAGATTCTAATAGTGTCACCAATGATTTATAAACATTTATTTAATTCATAAAAAAACTGTTCTCATGTACTTTGGTAGCCATATTCAGGAATCATTAGTTTTATTCTTTTAAGGAAAACCTACAGCAAGTAAATTTTAACATTGAGATTTATACTAAGGAATAATAAAGATGTCTAGGGAGAGATAAATAATCATGTGTTGGCTTTATTTACAAAACTGTGACATTGTAACAAATATTAGGACAAGTTGGAAAATAATGCCACTAATTAGTTGCTATTGGTTGAACAAAAAAAAAAATTGCAAGAAAAGAAAATACTTCATCATTTAAGCTATGCTACATTCAATTAAGCTTAAAAATCAGTCCTGTCATTGTGTATACAACTGTCAGAATAGAGGACAAAGTGACAGAATTTCCTATTATTAAAAAGTGAAGACTTGCTTTTATTTCAATATGATGGAAGTAAGTGAATGGTACACTGACTAGAGATAAAAGTATTTTTAATCTATTCCAAACTGAAACAGTCTGACACACCCATATGCCTTATTTACTAAAGCAAACAATCAAATGGATCACTTGTAATAATTCTTTTATAAATTACTTAGTTTCTTTATAAGTCACCTTACCTCTCGGTGTTTATGTAATTTTTGGTTTGTTCCAACTCAAATCAGAGTTTCTACATATTTACAAGTACCCAACTCAGCAACCTATAGCTCTGGGTCCTTGATCTCATCTCTGACCAATACTGTACTACTGCTAGTTTTGAATCATGCTAGGTTCAGTGAGGGCTTCTCAGGTGGCACTTGTGGTAAAGAACCCACTTGGAATGCAGGTAGATGTAAGAGACACAAGTTTGATCCCTGGGTTGGGAAGATCCCCTGGAGGAGGGCATGGCAATCCACTCCAGTGTTCTTGCCTGGAGAATCCCATGGACAGAGGAGCTTGGCAGCCTTCAGTCACTAGGGTTACAGAGACTCGGACACAGGCACGTGTTCAGTGATCTCTGGTTTGATTTTAGGCTCCCAGAAAGTATCAGTTACGATATAATCTGGCCTTGCCAACCTCAATCCCTCAGCTAAGTCAACCAGTTAGTACACAGCCCACCTCAAAATGTGCCTGAACTTGGCTTTGTGTATTTGGCCTCTTGATAACCACTCTGCAAAGCTGGTCTAATTTCTACAGGGCAAACAGCAATATGGAAGAAAAGTAGATGCATGGGATTTTAAAAAGTACTTTAAAATAAGTGACTTAGTTAATGATAACTACTAGATAGTAAGAAAAATAATCCAGAGATTTGGATTTGGGGTGGATACCTATGTTAGGTACCATCTTACCTTGAAACAGTATTTCACACTACACCAGAAACACCTTAAGTTAGGTGCCTAAATTCTACTTAATAAGCCTACTTTTGAGGATAGTTTTCCTGAGATATTATTATTCGATTTTAATCAAAGTAACTTGAACGTTTCCTTACCATTGTGGAGTGTCCATAAGAATTTCATATTAGAAAACAATTAGAAGCAATGTATATTAAATCTATTCATTTACGATCTGGATTAAGCAATGTATGAGGAATGTTAAAAATCTATATTGAAAAGACAAGTTGGTAATACTGAAACCTGTAAGGAAGGTAGGAGTTTGCAAAAGTAATGAGAGATGGTAAAAGGGAACAAGTGTGTGCCTTAAAAAGGCACAATTCTGAGGCTCTCCATTGTTTTATCTTACAAATAGTGAGAGAGAGGATTGCATGGTAGTTATATTCATGATCTCTAGACTTAATTCATGTCTTTGCCACATGTTAGTTATGGGACTGTGAGTTCTCATATGTTAGCTCTCTTAAATGTTAATGGGAAAGGGTACTGAATTCACAGAGATCTTATAAGAATAAAAAAAATAAATACAGAATAAGCACTCAGTAAGCACTAATAACCATGACAATGATTACTGTGGGTAGTTAGCATCCATTACAATAACATTCTGTATAATAATAAAACTTTGACAATGATTATCTTGCCATGCTTTTTGTGGCCATATTTCTATAAGACCTCAAACCAGAACCAAGTTAATCGGTACCATTGGAATCACAGATTTAGAGAATGAATCTATGGACACAGTGGGGGAAGGAAAGAGTGGGGCAAACTGAGAAAGTAGCATCATGCTATATTAACAGACAGCTGGTGAGACGTTGTTGTATAAAGAAGTCCAGCCTTTGTGCTCTGTAATGTCCTGGAGGCCTGGAATGGGGTACATGGGAGGCTCACGAAGGAGGTGAGAAATGTATAGTTATGGCTGATTTGCATTGCCAAACAGCTGAAACCAACATAACATTGTAAAGCAATTTCCTCCAATTAAAAAATAAATTAAAAAAAAAAACACACAAAACAAGTAATAGGCTCACATTATAAAAAGAAATATACCTTACAGTCTATAGATCTAAGCACACTAATTTCATTACTCATGAATTTCATGAACTTACGACACAAAACTAGCATTAACATTTCAAAATGCCCCAATTATTATTGCTTGTAAGAATTAAGTACACTTGGAGAAGGCAACGGCAACCCACTCCAGTACTCTTGCCTGGAAGCTCCCAAGGACGGAGGAGCCTGGTAGGCTGCAGTCCATGGGGCTGCGAAGAGTCGGACACGACTGAGCGACTTCACTTTCACTTTCACGCATTGGAGAAGGAAATGGCAACCCACTCCAGTGTCCTTGCCTGGAGAATCTCAGGGACGGGGGAGCCTGGTGGGCTGCCGTCTATGGGGTCGCACAGAGTCAGACACGACTGAAGCGACTTAGCAGCAGCAGCATTATAATGAAAAACAAAGGTGTGTTCATAGTTTCTCTAACTACTCCTACTTGCACATCTCCAGAGTCATATTCCTTCTTTACACAATTATTACAAAGGGATCAAATTTTAAATATTTTATATCTACTAATTCTGTGAAAACAGAGAAATAATACAAAGAAATTAGATGATTAAGTTGCCAGTGAATATTTAGTCCTGATTAAATATAAGTAGAATCTTTTGCCATGACCCACTCAAGTTTGGAATACTTTTTTATAACTGCATCTGTACCAAATCATGAATAAATATTACAGAGACATTTGCTCTCTTGATGAACAGTTAAAACTCCCATTTAAAGGAATGGAAAATGAATCTGCAAATCCTTCCTCTTTACCAGATCTCAGTGCCAAAGAACTAGATGTGTTCTGGTGATAAAGTTCCACATGGAAGAAAAAGTAAGCCTCATATCTGGAAATTGATTAGAAAAAAGTACTATTGCTTTATATTTTTTATAAATATACAAATATTGAGACTTCATTAAAAAAATGCTTTCTTTCTAAATACCTCAAGATATATGTTCCTATGAAATAGGGAGTTTACTGTAGCCATTTTTTCCTAATAATTCTAAATAACATCATAATTAGTTTCAGAAGAAGCAGGCTTCTCAAGAAAGTGAAAAGGTAAAATGTTAATCTTAGATCTCCTCTATACTAAAAAAATTTCCTCTAGGAATATTTTATATATCAGTAAGTGGTTGTATTACTTATTATATTTTTCATCTGAGCTTAGAGGATTATATTGGTCTTGAATGTATATATAATTACTTATTATATATATAATTATCACATATTACCTTCTGCATACATTACTTAGAACAGACTTTATATGTGATTCAGAATATTTAAGTGATCTGACCAAAGTGACAGAATCAAGAAAGGATCCAAAGTTTTGTGTTTATTTGTATATAAATAAATTTGTATAATATAAAAAAAAACTCTGAATAGCAGAGCATCTTCTTATGTTTTAATATGCAGTGAAATAAGTTTGAATAATATTTCCTATAGCAAACTTCAGAAGTGGCAATGAAGTAGGGAGTCTCAATTGGGTCCTCAATGCTGACTTGCCGTATTTCTGTTTCATTAGTCTACCCAGATTAAAAACTGACAAACAAATTAAAAGTTTAAAATAAAAAACAAAACTTGTCCAGCTTCACATTCTCCCTCAGTCATTGTCTTATTTCTTGCCTCCTTCTCACAACCAGCTTTTGTCTTTATTGTCTTGCCTTCCACTCACTTGTTATCTTCAAAACAAAAATTTTCCCTGGCCCCATCACTTGAGTCAATGGTTTTTTTAACAAGATTGATATTGCTATACCAATTGAACTTCTAACAACATTCTGATTTTACTTGAGCACACAACATCACTTGACATGTTCGATCATCTCCTAACACTCTTCCTTGACTTCTGTCATAGCCCACTACTGATTGTCCTTTAGTTATTCAAGCTTCTTTCTCACCTGTCTTTCTTTTGAAGGTTGGTACACATCAGTGTGCTTTCTTGTACTGTGTTCACTGAACGGTCTCATGCATTGTATGACTACAATTTTCACCTATATTCAAAACAATGTTAAAAGCCCAGTATGTCCCCAAATCCAAAATACTCTTAGATATTCTATAAGTCAGTATCTCCAAATATGAACACATTGTCCTCAGTCAGAAAACTACCCTTCCTTTTATTTGATTACTCTATGATTCTCTCCAGCTATCCAATTGTTAAGCCAAGCTCTTCATCCTTTATGAATCAGTAAATACATGTATATCTTCTACTAGTCTCTTCACTCCTTAGCTCCACCCTCAATGCCAGTAACCTATTTCATGTATTCTCACACCAAGATTATTTCTAAATTCCTCAGTTTTTAATTTTTTTTGTCACAGTGTTTTGTACACAACAATAGGAATTATTTTTCACAAACTCAAATTTAATTATACCTTTCTTCTTCATTGGATACTCCATTGGCCTCCAATTATTCAAAACATAAAATCCAAATTATTTAATAATAGGTTGTAGCCAACACTGGATGGTCTGGCTCCCATGATTTCTCCAGCTCCATCTTCTTCATTATCCTGCAAAACAACCTCCTACTTTAAGTTTTACACATATTAAATAACTAACCTTAATCCAGAGACTAGGTTTTTGTTCACCTTTGCACATTGTTTCTTATCCTAGATTTTTTTTTTTCCATTGTCACTGACCTCTTCTCTCGCAGTCATTTCTCATATGACTAACTCCTACTCATTTTAACCATTCTCTTTCTGGTTTCAGCTTGCATATTCCCTTTTCTGGAAAGCTTCTCTAATGAACTTCATTCCACAGTTACCAGTAGAATCAAAGAGATTTTCAATGCAGCAATAAAGATGAGCTTACAAAGAATAAAATATTGAAGATTCAAAGGAAGAACAAATAATGTGATGATGTTATTTTACCAAAACAGATGATCAGAATTCATACATTAACATGGTCTTAGTTAATAGAAGTGATCATTGCAATTTTCATTCAGAGACTGATACTATCATCATAATCTGAAATATTCATTTTTGGAATGCCAATTACATCATTTGTAAGACCTAAAATGATTAGAATTACGTTCTGATAGAATCTGTGGCAGGGTCAGTCCAAGTGCTTTCTCTGTAGTCTAAATCAATTGAGATTGTTATGGTCAATTTTGCTACAAAAATTCAAAACTTGTTTAAAATTATAAGAAGGAAATGAAAAAAAGAGAAGGAAATGAAGTATTAGCTGAGGAATAAAAATAACAGTATATTCTTACATTTTATTCACTCATTCCACAGTTGCTCATTTAGTACCTACAAATCAAAGTATGTTTCTCAGAGTAGAAAAGACTAAGACAAATAAGAAAGAGCGCTTGACTTTAAGAAACTCCAAGCCTATTTGGAAGGGGAAGACATCAGGTAGGTAAGAAGACAAATTGATGTATATGTGCCTTCATTTTTTTGTTTGTATAACTGATATATCTAAACTGTGAACAGGTTTGTGCAAAATTCCTCAAAAATTGACACTTTTAACTCATTTTTCTTCTAAAGGGAAATAACCACACAATCCTATATGATTTAGTTCAATAAAAGCTATTAACATATTTTTTTAATTCAGTCACCTCAATTTTAAATATGGTGTAATTAGAAAGCCAGGGCAGGATTATTAATTCTATAATAGCTCCTGTCAAATTTCCTCCTATAATATTTTGTCATCATTAAAGCTAGATGAAAAACAGTTTAGGAAATAAACCCTGTTCAAACTGGCTGTATAGGCTTAAAAATTAATTTGATTTGGTGTTTGAGGTTGGAATACTTTTAGGGGATTCATTTGGTCTAGCTAAGAAAGCTTTCCCTTCATGTGATTCTCTTACATGTGGATTGGAAGAGAATCATTATTCTTAACTGTCTTCATGTCAAACTCTCAGTGTAAGTGGAAATGGTGATAGAATAGGGAGAACTATTTATCCAAACTCAGAAATATGGATTATTGATTTGAGAGAGAGGCAGATAGTTGTACTGTATGAAAAGTTTCAATCTGAATAAAGTAAAAATTATAAGAGCCTGTGTCCGTAACACTTGAACTTATATAAGTATTACTTAATTATTCTGTGATACCTTTAATTATTTCCCTAAGGTAGAGATCCACATTTTTGTTTCCTTTATTTTACAGGTGGAGGAATAGACCCAGAGTTTAAGTAATTTGATCAAGGTCATAATGAATGTTTGTATTAAACTTATTAATTCAGGTGTAGAATTTTCCTTAGAAAATGTGAATGTGTCAATGAAACCTTCATATTCAATTAATGAATGACCTTATAGATTGAAATTGCCTCTTCTTTTCATTAATTGTGTTAAATATTCAGTGAGACTCTTCAATTTAACTCATGGCATTCAGCAGTAGGAACTTTTCCCTTAACTTTCCCTCCAGCCTCTCTCTTCTCTTTATAATGTCACATTACTAGAATAACCAAACACTTCTCTTTATCATTTTTTAAATGATATCTGTAAAATTTTCTTACTGATTTTTTTTTCTCTCTTTCTTCATTGCAATTTTTAAATTTCCAAAGACTCACTTTTGTTCTCTGGATAATCCACTACCTTACTATTCTGTCCTTGCTTCATGTCTTTCTGAGGGTATTCCTTCTCTGCAAACTTTTTTTTGTTTGCTACAGTTTCCTTGTTTCCCTTTTAGTTTATTATACTGTATCTCTTATTTTCACCTTCAGTTCAGTTCAATCTCTCAATTGTGTTGACTCTTTGGCCCCATAGACTGCAGCACACCAGGCTTCCCTGTCCATCACCAACACCAAGAGCTTGCTCAAACTCATGTCCATCAAGTCGGTGATGCCTTCTAAGCATCTTATCCTCTGTTGTCCCTTCTCCTGCCTTCAATCTTTCCCAGCATCAGGGTCTTTTCCATTGAGTTAGTTCTTTGCATCAGGTGGCCAAAGAATTGGAGCTTCAACTTCAGTATCAGTCATTCCAATGAATATTTGAGACTGATTTCCTTTGGGATTGACGGGTTTGAGCTTATTGCAGTCCAAGGGACTCTCAAGAGTCTTCTCCAATACCACAGTTCAAAAGCATCAATTCTTTGGTGCTCAGCCTTCCTTGCTGTCCAACTCTCATATCCATACATGACCACTGGAAAAACCATAGCTTTGACTAGATGGACCTTTGTTAACAAAGTAATGTCTCTTCTTTTTAATATGCTGTCTAGATTGGTCATAGCTTTTCTTCCAAGGAGCAAGTGTCTTTTAATTTCATGGCTGCAATCACCATCTGCAGTGATTTGGAGCCCCCCAAAATAAAGTCTGTCACTGTTCCCATTGTTTTCCCTTCTATTTGCCATGAAGTGATGGGACCAGATGCCATGATCTTAGCTTTCTGAAGGTTGAATTTTAAGCCAACTTTTTCACTCTCCTCTTTCACTTTCATCAAGAGGCTCTTTGGTTCCTCTTCGATTTCTGCTATTAGGATGGTGTCATTTGCATATCTGAGGTTATTGATATTTCTCCCAGAAATCCTGATTCCAGCTTCTGTTTAATCCAGTTTTGCATTTTGCATGATGTACTCTGCATATTAGTTGAATAAGCAGGATGACAATATACAGCCTTGATGTACTCCTTTTTTAATTTGGAACCAATCCATTGTTCCACGTCCGGTTGTAACTGTTGCTTCTTGACTTCCTTACAGATTTCTCAGGGGACAGGTAAGGTGGTATGGTATTCCCATCTCTTTAAGAATTTTCCGCATTTTGTTGTGACCCGCACAGTCAAAGGCTTTAGCACAATCAATGAAGAAAAAGTAGGTATTTTCTGGAATTCTCTTGCTTTTCCTGTGATCCAACTGATGTTGCCAATTTGATCTCTGGTTCCTCTGCCTTTTCTAAATCCAGCTTGAACATCTATAAGTTCTCGGTTGACCTTAGATTTTCACCTTAGCTGCTCACCTTAACTGCATCTGTAATATTTCCTGTGACCCACCGTTGTCTTTAGTGAGGCAGCACAAATGGAGTTGACCAAATTTATTTGCCTGAATAGGGCTTGTTGACCAGACAGTTGTTAAGCTGACCAAGGTAGCAGATGAGATTTGAGTATCCATCTAAATCCTCATTATAAACATTTTCAACCAATCTGCCTTACTGAGATTTATGGCAATCCATCTTCAAAAAACCTCTGTTTTCAATTCCTAAGCCATGCAGAGTTTTAAAGCAAAATCAGAGAGCTTTTGATTACTAATCTCTTACTCTGTTAACTGAAGGAGGATTTGATAGTTTCATCAAAACATTATGGTTAATAAGTCAGAGAGATAAGCCTGAAAGTAAGGCTTCTAAAACCTAGCAGGTACTTTACCACCCCTATTTCAAGACAGCCAGCTTCTTCAGTAGGATTTACCTAACAAATAGACCAATTCTAAACCACACAACACTAGATTTGGGTTTTCATGAGTTATTCTCTGTCATCCAAGTGCTTTTTCTCTGGAGCGCCACCTTTCAGAAAAACGTAAAACCTGTATCATTACCAACATTACTTACTAAACATTCAGTTACTGACTATGGCACGTGGAAAGCGTGTAAAACATACAGATACAAAGCAAATTAAGTATCTGCCTTAATTTGGTTTCTACCTTTCAGAAATTAAACTTAAAATATACCTAACCCTATCATATACATACTTTCTAAAGTCCCAGAAAATAAAGTAAAAATCTATGTTTAAAATACTATAGACAATTTTTTGTAGTGGGTACTGAGTAGTTGGAAGAAAGTCAGCATTTAAATCCTAATAGTAATTGTTTGGTTTCCCAAGTGGCTCAGATGGTAACGCATCTATCTACAATGCAGAAGACCCAGTTTGATCCCTGGGTCAGGAAGATCCCCTGGAGAAGGAAATGGCAACCTACTCCAGTATTCTTGCCTGGAGAATCCCATGGACAGAGGAGCATGGTGGGCTACAGTCCATGGTGTCACACAGAGTTGGACACAACTGAACTTCAATAATTGTTTGAGTCAGCATCATATAACATGCTGCAGCTTTGGAATCTAACAGATCATAGTCAAAGTTGAAATTATGCCACTCTTTCTTGAAACTGTAAAATGAAGTTGATAAGGGCATCCATAGTTGTGAGAATTATGAGAATAAATGTGCTGTGCCTAACGTTTTTCTGGTATATAGCAGGTGTTTTGTTAATGCAAGGTGGTATTATTTAATTCATTCAACAAATAGCCCTTCTGCAACTATTATTTGTCAGGCTCTGTGTTATATGCTAGGGGAAAGCAAGCTAGGATCGATGTCTAATCGGATTTCTTGCAGAAGATTCAATATCACTGATCATTAATTTATCATTTTATTTTGTGCTCTTTGCTGGGAATATGGTGCTGGATAAGAGAAACTGGTTTTTTTTTTCCCCCTACTGGAGAGGTATCAAACATGAAATTATAGAACTATGATAGGAAATTCAAACATAAACCCAGTGTTTAAAAGTAGGGATTTGGTATTAGAATCTAGGAAAGAATTCATTGGGAAATGACATTTATACTGGGTAATGTGAAAAAGATAAATAGGCATTAGGTAAGTGAAGGCAATGGCAACACAGTTCTAGAACAATACAGACAACTCAAATAAAAGTTGTACTGAGAGAAAATGCATTGTGCTTCAAAGAAAGCACTGGCATTTCTGGAGTCACTGGATTATAGAGGGGGTGTGGCTTGAGACAGAGATGCAGCAAGAGCCAGATGAGGAAGAAAAATGTACATCAAGTTAAGCACTTTGGATTGTGTTCTAAAAATAATACATAGTCTTTGAAAAATGTCCAAGAGGAGTGACATGATTTGATTTGCACTTTAAGATTGTTCTGTCCGCTGAGGGGAAAAAAATAGAAGAAACAAAACAAAGATGCAGGGAGACATGTGGAGAGGTAATTTCAATGTTTCAGGCAAAGTAGGTATCCTGGATGGTTAATGGCACTTATAAGTTCTGTGAGTTTGCAAACAAACTGTACGTAGGCACAAAGGAAAGTTAGAACTTCTGACTAAATTTGGGTTTGAAAGGACTACTTCTAACAGTGGGTTCTATCTAGGTTCCACTTAATATCATGTGGTACAGATTAGTTTGGATGTCATATTCCTTTTCCTTTTAAGACCACCCCCTCAATACTCTTTGGGGAAATTGTCTCACTCTAATTTTGTGAAATCATTGGATTTCAGGCAACATGCTGTGCCTTTGCTGACCAAGGTTAGAAGAACTGGACTATTTCCTTGAACTCTGACTCATTTTAGAATACTCAACAAAAGGAAGAGAAAGTTTGGCTACTGATTTTTCTCAGCGGTAACTGCCTGATAAAGCTACAAGTTAGCTTCCTCCACTTGTAGCCTTAAGATTGTGTACTGAGGGATGAATATCTTGTAGACTAAACTCAAGGACTTGCAGATAGAAATGTTGAAGATCTTGTTATAGTGCAAGTGACTCTTAACTTTCTGCAGATGTAAATGGCCATGATCTTCTTCCTATAAAAATTCATTTATGCACAAACACATGATACTTTGCATAAAATTTCAGGGAGTTCATGAACCTCCTGAATCCCTTCCCTGGAACTCCTAGGTGTCAATGGAGCCCAAATTAAGAACACCTGTCCAAATATACAATTTTCTCCTCAAAGTAGTAAAAGACTAAGATATGTTTCACATTTATTTAATTTTGAATCCGCTTTCACAAAGTAGGTGATGTAGGATGTGAATGAAACCATAAAATAGCGATTGACCTAAAACACAATAGTTTTAGGAGCAATTTTCATTTCAAAGGAGAATTTTAAAAAGAATTATTAGTAACATCTTTCTCCTTCTCCTTGAAAAATATTTGAAGTACTTGGATTTATTTTACATGATGTGCATATAAACTTTACCTGAAAGAGAAATTATTCACACTGCCTAGTATTATATCAAGGTCTTCACAGAAAAATGTTGAATATACTTAGAAACCACATGAAAAACAATGAGTGTGTGTAGAAATCTCTGTAAACATTATCTTCCATACTGAGTATTTTAAGTATAACTATTTTTAGCACCTCTGTATCAAAGAAGAGAAAATTTCAATTCTAATTGTCCTGTGCAGTTTAGGAGTTTTGCTAATCTCAAAATTGGAACTTAGAAGTCTATTAGTCATCAATAGAGAAATTTCTGACACTGTGGTGTAGTAACACTATTATCATTGCTATAATCTTTGAGACACCACATACTGCATTAAAGTATTTAAAAGATGGGCATTTATAAATTCAATAAATGACATTAAATTGGAGACTTGGAGAAAAATGAAGGTAGACTTTTCAGTTTTACGAAAAACTGGAGAAAACATTGTAGCAAAATATAGGTGGAAATTATTGTGTTCTTGATTTAGAGAAAGCTTTTTCAACCAATCTGTCTGTCATAGGCAAATCCAAATTGACAATCAACTGTGATCCCACCTGCAGAATTTCAGTGACATTTCACTGTCATATTCACAAAATTGCTATGAACAAGATGAAAGAAAAATCCAAGTATCTCAAAACTATACTTGTTCAATATCAAATACATTTGATATTTATATAAATGCATAGATATACAAATAAAATCTATGTAATTACATGTTCATATTTACAAAATTAAATACATTAGATTTAAGCATTTCTATCACAAAGAGAAGCATCGCCATATGTTTAAAATGCTTCTCATTTTTTGAAGATCATGAAAGTTGTCAGTGTTGTAATTCTATCACATACTTAAAATAAATATGTGAAATGCATTTCATTAGACATGCAACATATGCAGCCAATGGAAAATAAAGATTGTTTCCGTATGGGACTTTGTATTCTGACTGCCTTCAAACAGATAACTCAAATGAAATAGATTAGGATCATTTTACAGCCTGTATGGTAGCATTTGGATTTGAAACAGAAAAAAAAAAATTGCTTATTGAAATGACTACATTACTGCCACTGTAATTTGCACAAGAGATCTGAAAGCTTTGATGCTTAAGATTCTATACCTATTGCTTGAAAAACTGAAAATCAGGTTAATTATCTCCCTGCCTGCATAATTCAGAAGCATTTGGTCTTTCCACAAAAAAAAGATGTACTTATCAGGGTGATGATTTACAGGTTATCAGAAAACATCTAAGATTCATTTTCTTTTTATAGTTAAACTAAACTGTTATTCCAGAAATTCGAGATCTTGCAAATCAGCCCCTCCAGAGTCTGGGAAAAGCTTGTAAAGTTTTTTTAATTTTTTTCTCTTCACCTCTTTGAATTGAGAATGAGAAGCAAGTGTGAAAGTGCTTTAATATTTCAAATGTGAAAATCAGGACTTTGATCAAAAAGAAAATCTAATCAAGATACACAGAACTGAAACATGGTTAAAGGTATAATATTTTATTTGGAGCAGGTCTTGGACTAAAACTAAAGTTTTGCATGAAAGAAGAACATGAAAAACTATGAACAAGTAAGATATTTAATCTCTAGGCAGTAGGCAGGCATTCTTAAATTTAATAGTTCACCTCTAAGAATTCTTTATTCTGTTGTTCTAAGGAAAAAGTCCTATCATTTTTGCAACAGATATATTCCATATTTCATGAATATGTTTCCATTGTGCTGTCTTTAATCATGGATCTGGTCTCGGCTCTAGTCTGGGATTTCAGGAAATTGCACAAGTAATTGTCATCACAGACACAGCTTAATTTCTAGTGTAGTGATGACACAACAATTTGCCCAAGGCCAAACTGAAGCAGAAAAGTCTTTTATAAAATGATGGGTGGTTTGTTCTATAGCTTGATGGTTCACTGTAATAAGATTAGAGGATGTAAAAAATGGAAATTTAAGTTTATGTTGAGCTTCAAAATCTTAAGGCAATTGATTGCTTGAGAATTATTCAACATTATTATGATAAAATAAACCTATATTGCACCCTTCCTTACACATGTGAACTTTATTTTTTGAAAAAAGTAGATCTAGGCAAAAATAAAGGGGAAAAGTATACATAAAAGCAAGACATTGAAAATTAATATCTAGGGACTTACATACAATTTTAATCACATTTGGAAGTCAGAAGCACATGTTTCAAGTACTGCTTTGCCACTATTTAGCTGTAAACTCTTGATAAATTTATGAAATTCATGTTCTCAATATCAATCTTGCAAGGTTCTCATGATTAAAAATGAGATTAAAGGAAAAAATTGGTTTGTAAGATATTTAGTATAATACCAGTCACCTATTAAGGACACAGTAAATGACAGCTATTAAATATTTATCAGAAAGTGCTTCAAGTAGGTTTTTGAGCTATACTTACACTTAGCAGAATTTAGAGCCCTGAGACCATTAAAATTGGATGTGATCCAAAACACAACTTTTCAGAAAAAAATAATTATATACATAATCAACAATCTAATGTATTTTAGGGATAATAAGAAATTGTGTTCTTTAAACAGGAACTAATTCTGATTTTTATCATGTAACTTCAACCCTTTCTTTTTTCTTCAATGTCCTAACTCTGGAACTTCATTCCAATGCACATTTTGGAAACCTGAATGATGTTGATGATCTCTCTTAAACCAAGTCACATAGTTTAAAACAAATAAACAAAGGACAGACAAAACAACAACTGGGGAGAAGACTCATCAAAATCTTATGTTAGTAGAAAGCACTTAAAAATATTACCAGAGAGAAAGTTCTTCAAAGTTGGAGTTTACAAAAAGAAATGTCCATTAAGAGATTTTTGAAATCTGAAAGAATTATAGACTTGCAAAAAAGGCTGGAAGGTAATTTATTTCACTTTTCTACCTTAAAGCAGAACTTCCTCTAAACAATACATGTCTATCTGTCCTATTTTAAAAGACCTCCAATAGAAAATTTTCACCATTTCAATAAATAAACAGTTATTTCGTATGATAAATTTTGCACATATTTAATGTTAAATTTCAATCCATTTGTCAAATGACTTTGACATGATAAAATGACACTATTGTTTCTCACTAAATGGGGTGGTAATGTTAAAATTTTGAGGCTTACCAAATTATATTGTTTTGCTACATACTTGCATTGAAATTATCTGAGAAGCATCTTGGGTTAGTATTTTAGTATCTGAGAAGTCAAGGAGAAGAATATTTCAAGATGGAAGAAATAGTCAAGTGTATTGGAGGCAGTTGAGAGGCAAGTAAGGTAACGGGTAAGTTCCTCTTGGAAATTATTGGTAAACATATCAAAATCAGTTTTATGGAAAAGTTTGGGGATTGGGACAGAAGGTAGTTGGAAAAAGGGTTGAGAAGTGTACAGGAGGTGAGAGGAGGAGAGTAAATCTGCTGCTACAGGAAAGGTTTTAGTGGAAGGAAAAGTAGAAGATACTTAACAGAAAGGAAATGGGGAAGGGATGTGTTCCCAAGGGGACCTGGAGAAATGGCCTATGACAAAAGGAGCAATATTTCCTCTATGATTTAATATTAGCAGCTGAGAATGAGAGAGGAAGATGGGTCACCTTAGAAATTGGAAGATAGAAGTAGCTAGAAAAATATTAATTAAGATGTCTTCTAAGTGACAAGGAACTTGTTACAATTATGTGTTCTGATGGCATGTAGATAGGAAATGTTTTGATTTAAAATTTTATGAATTAGGATTTAATCATGCTAGGTTAGGTTATTTGTACACAATGAATCCCAGCTTGAAATCAAAGAGGATGTAGCAAGAGCACAATGGATAGGGAGAAACTGAACAGGTCAAGGGATCATAAATATCCTTTGGAGATGGAATATTATTAACAGTGAAAGATGATCAAGGAAGCTGCAGCTTATGGTCAGAGAGTGTGTTTATATGTACACATACATTTACATAATTGGGATACAGCTTAATATATGGCTTGGATCTTGTCACTAAAAATTCTTTGATCATATTTTAATGGCTGAAGTATCTACCATGTTGATATATTTAACCATTTCCCCTTTGTGGTTTTCCTGATTTTTGAAATTCTAAGTAATGCTGTGATGAACATTCTTGTACATAAATTTAAGAGCCATTATAAGCAAAAAGACAACTGTTTTTATTCTCAGTAGCTCAATGCTTTGCTTTTCAGTATCCAAAACCCCAAGAAAGGGAAAGAAAGGAAAATGCAATAGAATCAACATCAAACTCTAGTAGATCTTCATCTTAAATATAATTTTTGTAATGCTGACATTTTTAGCGTGGTAGTGAATAAGATTTACATATAAATTATTCCTGATTACATAATATTTGGTAGTGAATGAGATTTACATGTAGATTATTCTTGATTACATAATATGTTTGGTCTGATCACTACTTTTGGCCTGATTATGTATGTGCAGGCAGCAAGAACATTGCTTCCCTAGCAGCTCAGATGGTAAGGAATCTCCTGCAATGCAGGAGACCTGGGTTTCATTGCTGGGTTGAGACGATCCCTTGGAGAAGGGAACGGCAACCCACTCCAGTGTTCTTGCCTGGAGAATTCCATGGACAGAGGAGCCTGGCGAGCTACAGCCCATGGAGTCACAAAGAGTTGGACACGACTGAGAGACTAATACTTTAACTTTCAGCAAGAACATTAATGTACTATACAGTTCTGCAGTTTACTTTGCAAATCTAGAGTTATACAATACTTACAATTTCTGAGGTCACAGGATGAATGCTGTCTTGACAATTCATAATAAAAAATTCAGATTAGACTTTTAAAAGTCTCTAAATTACTATGTAAAGTCTAGGAAAACAAAACCCACAAATTTTCTCCAACTTGCTTTCACCTGTTATACTCATATATTAAGGCAAATTCTTCTCTTCACAAGGTTCCCCAAATTTAGTAGGTTCCTCGAATACCAGCCAGTGACCTTTGTTACTACCTATAAAGATGAGACCCAGTAAAGTCTGATAACAGACCAGATTTCCTGGGAGGACTTTGTAAGCATTGACTTCATAACTAAAACCACCTTTGTTCCATAAAAAGTGGTTTGTCAAACCTTTTTAAATGAGCATTGTTCTCAAATGGGACACTCCCACAAATTTCCTCGAAAACATCCTGGTTAAAAGGAAGACAGATTCTTATTAACCTATGTAAATAATTATTTTGCCCTGAAAGTGACTTAGTAAGAGTTTTTGAACTCTGAGGGAATCAGTGAGTATCTGATAGTTTAAAATGTTTTGTTTTATTTCACAAAAGCTGAGCTTATGATTTAGTAATTTTTTCATATAACCAGAAGATATAACATTAAGACAATGTCAAAACTATTCCAAAAAAAATCAATAAATGTCTCTATCAATTAACTATCATATAATTAATTCCTGTGCATTTTGGTTCAACAGTATTTTTTTGTGAAGCTATCTGTTTCTAGATAAAAATGGTCCTGGAAATCCTACCTCAATCGACTGGTAGAAGTCTGAAAGCTGTTTAAGAGATGCATGTTCAGAAACCTATACCCATGGAGTCTCATGGAAGCCTGTATCCAAGAGTCTGTTCTTTGAAGTGTTAATCATTTCCAGTTTTTTAAGGAATCTCCACACTGTTTTCCATAGTGGCTGTATTAGTTTGCATTCCCACCAACAGTGTAAGAGGGTTCCCTTTTCTCCACACCCTCTCCAGCATTTATTGCTTGTAGACTTTTGCATAGCAGCCATTCTGACTGGTGTGTATCAGTCATTGAGGTTTTGATTTGCATTTCTCTGATAATGAGTGATGTTGAGCATCTTTTCATGTGTTTGTTAGCCATCTGTATGTCTTCTTTGGAGAAATGTCTGTTTAGTTCTTTGGCCCATTTTTTGATTGGGTCATTTATTTTTCTGGAATTGAGCTACAGGAGTTGCTTGTATATTTTTGAGATTAATCCTTTGTCTGTTTCTTCATTTGCTATTATTTTCTCCCATTCTGAAGGCTGTCTTTTCACCTTGCTTATTGGAAATACAACTGCCATATGACCCCAGCAATCCCACTGCTGGGCATACACACTGAGGAAACCAGATCTGAAAGAGACACGTGTACCCCAATGTTCATCGCAGCACTGTTTACAATAGCCAGGACATGGAAGCAACCTAGATGTCCATCAGCAGACGAATGGATAAGGAAGCTGTGGTACATATACACCATGGAATATTACTCAGCCATTAAAAAGAATTCATTTGAATCAGTTCTAATGAGATGGATGAAACTGGAGCCCATTATACAGAGTGAAGTAAACCAGAAAGATAAAGACCAATACAGTATACTAATGCATATATATGGAATTGCAAAAGATGGTAACTATAACCCTATATGCAAAACAGAAAAAGAGACACAGATATACAGAACAGCCTTTTAGACACTGTGGGAGAAGGCGAGGGTGGGATGTTCAGAGAGAACAGCTTCGAAACATGTATACTATCAAGGGTGAAACAGATCACCAGCCCAGGTTGGATGCATGAGACAAGTGCTGAGGGCTGGTGCACTGGGAAGACCCAGAGGGATGGGATGGGGAGGGAGGCGGGATGGGGGATCAGGATGGGGAACACATGTAAATCCATGGCTGATTCATGTCAATGTATGGCAAAAACACTACAATATTGTAAAGTAATTAGCTTCCAACTAATAAAAATAAATGGGAAAAAAAAGGTGTTAATCATTTAGAGCTCCTTTCACAGTCCTTTTCCACAAGGCTCAGAGACTACCTTTTTTTCTGTGGAAGACAGAAATTCTGTCATGTTGCATATGTAGCACATGACGGAGCTTTCAGATAAGTATGAGAATAAAACTAATTCTACAGTCTCTACTGTCTGTAGATGACAAAAAGATAATGGCTATTGTAATTTACTACTGGTAATTTTTCAATATGGTCTGATGAGGAATTATAAGAATGATGCAATAAGATATTTTTATTAGAATAACAACAGAGATCAGGGATTGTATATAAGAATAAAATGGTTAGCTCTGAAAATTGTTGGCTGAATGAAAAATTATTGTTGTAATTATTAATATGAACTGATAAAATAAAATGACTATTTTGTATAGCTATCAATAGTTTTCATTTATATATGAATATATTTATTTATTGAATAATTGTTTATTTTTTATGTTTAGGTAAAAGAACAGAAGCAATCCAAATCATGATTTCTGGTATTGTATCATTTGGTTCATCTCCTTCTGAGGCTGCCACCTCCATAAAGTCTTAGCTATTACCTTAATGAACACCATCACATGTATGACAATGTTCTAAGAGATATGCTAAAATTCTTCTTATTTTAAAGATTCAATTCATTAAAGAGGAAAAGAAGATGTAATTTCAACTAATCTTCCCTAAACTGGCCCAACACAGTAACTTATATTACAGTCACTAAGTCTGACATTCTTAAAATCAATGGAACAGAAAAGATACGAAGATTTTGAATTTCATTTTCATTCAATTCAGTTCAGTTCAGTCGCTCAGTCATGTCTGACTCTTTGTGGCCCCATGGACTGCAGCACGCCAGGCCTCCCTATCCATCTCCCAGAGTTTACTCAAACTCATGTCCATTGAGTAGGTGATGCCGTCCAACCATCTCATCTTCTGTCGTCCCCTTCTCCTTCCACCTTCAGTCTTTCCCAGCATCAGGGTCTTTTCCAATGAGTCAATTCTTTGCATCAGGTGGCCAAAGGATTGGAGTTTCAGCTTCAGCATCAGTCCTTCCAATGAATATTCAGGACTTATTCATTAGTTAACTTCTAATTAGTGCAACATAACACTTGATATTTTTTAAATTATTGATTAAATTAGATACATTAATAAGGCTTCATTTTTTAAGAGCAGCTTTAGGTTCACAGCAAATTTGAGGGGAGGGTACAGAGGATACTCTTCTATTTCCTTCTCCTACATGTGCATCTCCTGCCCCATCATCAACCTTACTCAACAAAATAGTACACTTTTCACCAAGGATGAACCTAAACTGACATAGCAAATCACCCAAAGTCCATAGATTATGTTAAAGTTCACTCTCGATGTTGCACAGTCCAGGAATATGGATAAACACATAAAGACATATATCTATCATTATAATTTGTACATAGAATTTTTAGTGTCCTAAAATTTCTCTGTTCTCTTTTTAGTCTTCACTTTCTCCCTCAACCCTCTGCTTAATAGCAGAAAGTCATGTGTATTCATTATTTCCAAATTATCATTATTCATTTATTCTTTACTATTGAAATAGCAATGTTTACCTTCAGTCTTATTGATATTTTCTGTATTCCAAATGTAATAGCATTTTTATATAAAATTCATTGATTAGTAAGGCAAGTATTTCAAATAATCAAGAGAAAGTAATATAACTTCTTTCCCAATGGTTGTTATACACATTTATGATTAAATATTGGTGACCATTTGAAACTTTAGCTTTATAGGAAAAAAGAACTAAGAATTTCCTTAATGGGGTTCACTAAATTCCACAGATATTTTCACCACATTCAAAGTAATCGTGGAGAGATAAGGCAACCCTCTTCATTGACGGTAGATAACTCAAGTAATTGTCAATTGATTGTTGTGTGGCAAGCCCACATGTATGTTTGGCCAACTGTTTGGTTTCTTCCTCTGTTTATGGTTATAAATAGTATGAGGAAATTTAATCCTTATGTTTCTGACTCATTTACACTTGAATTGCGTTGTTTTAAAGAAACATACAAATTCAAGTAGGCCTTTTAAGTCTTTTAGTTTATTTTTGAGAACTAGGAATCCGTCTATCTGTATTCTCTCAGCTATAAATTAATTTAAGAAAAATGTAAATATTTTAGACTTTATATAAGACATTTTCTATCCTTGGAAGTCCCAATAATTAGTTTGCTTTTTCTTCTGTTCCTGAAAGCCAACCTACTTAGTTCCCTCTGAAGATTGAGCTTGTGCTGCTGCTCCATAAACAACCATATATCTGGAAGGATTTCAGACTATCTAAAGCAGGTAGAAATTTTAAAATGAAAGTATTAAATTTTATGAGCAAAATGAGAGAATACTACTTTTCTTCCAAATTAAAATAATTTATTTTTATCTACATAGAAAGTGTGTTTTATCAATGTGAATAAGTAATCAGATTCACAGTCCTTACATCATAACTTATCTGGCCTTTTCATCCTACATCTTCTGATGCCAAAGGAGAGGAATTATGAAGACTATTCTGTAAAAAGAGGTTAAAGAAGGAACTCTAAGTAGCAAATACAGCTTAAAAATATCTACAGGTTATACTCACCCTGTAAACACTTGAATTAAGTAATTATAAAGAGTGAATTATAAATTGGAAAACTCTGTAGAGATAAGCATTTAAAAGTCTCATATATGTGGACAAAGTAGTCTAGTTATTACTGTATTGTGATATGTGACATTTTTAAAAAATGACAATCATAAACCCTAATTCATTTTCTCATGTGTTCTTTAAATGCACACTTTAAAATGCCAATTAAATTAAAACATATATTTACTAAAAAATGCATATTATACTATTCTTGTTTGTAAGGAAAACATGGGCTGGCAGGGATAAAAACAAAAAATCCAATTTTTTAATACTTTTGAGTATATAATAAAAATAGTTATAGGAAAATAACTCCCTTGTGGCTAAAATGAATAATTTTCTCTCAAAGAATTAATTTTAATTTCAATATTTCTCTGCTGAACTTTCCAAAAAATGATGCCAATTGGTATTTTATATATGAATAGAAGTTTAGGTGTAAGCATTTATCTGGTAGGAAATAATAAGTTTCACTTGACTTTCTAGTAGTCTTCAGTGACCTCTAGTTATCCAGATGGAATTGAGCACCAAGATGCTTTTCTATTTCATGGGATAATGAACAGTTAGTTAAATGAGCTGTAAAGTACATAGCAATTGTGCCAGAACAAGTTTTATTCTTTAATGACTTTTGATATAGCAAAATTATTCATCATTTCTCCTCTTATCCCACACAATTTAACACTGATGTGAAAAAAGATAAATTGTTTTTCTATTTTTTTTTCAGTTTGTTAACATTACTGCAATGAACTCTTCAAAAAAAAAACCTAAAAGTACAGTATTTCACAGTAATGTCCCTGTAACTTCATGCAAAGTTGAGAGACCTGCAATGTCCAGCATGGCAACCACTAACCATATGTGGTTGAGGATCAGAGTTTTCAAATTGCCTACGTTGCTGCTTCCACCTAAAAACATATTCAAATTTTTAATCCTATGACTCATCTGTTGGTTGAATGAGTCTCCCCCCAAAGAAATGTTGAAGTCTTCAACTCCAGTACTTGTGAATATGATCTTATTTGGAAATAACGTTCTGTGCAGATATAATCAAGTTAAGCTGAGGTCTTTGTCAGTTGAAGTAGGCCTTACCTCAACTCTATGCTTGATATCCTTATAAAAGGAGGGTACTCTGGACACAAACAGATGTGTTTCAAGCAGAAACACAGAGTGAAGATGGCTGTGTGAAAACAAAGGCGGAGATGTGGATTTTCTGCCACCAGCCAAGGAATTTCAAGGCTTGCTGGCCATCAACAGAATCTAGAAGTAACATGGAAGGATTCTTCCTTAGAGCCTTCTTGGTTTTCAATTTCTACCTTCCAGGACTATGAGAGAATAAATGTCTGGTCCTGTAAGCAATGGATTTGTGGTAATTTATAATGGCAGCCCTATGAAACTAACAGAGAACTCTGACAGTTTATAAAGACTGATTCATTGAGAATCAACTTTGAAAGACACAAGGTTTGCCCCCATGGAACATCCTTAACTGAAGTATTTTCTTGACCAGCCCTAGAAGCTCTTCTGCCCTTAGAAATGATATAAGGTGGGTAAAGCATGACCTTATTTCTACTCATGGTCATCAATGTAATAAATTCAGTGAATATTAAAAATCTTAATTAAATTAACTGAATTTGATACTACTTTAATGTCTTATTATTTCCATTTGTATAGTGCTTCACAGATTTGGAAGCATTTTAATGTACATGTTCATTTGATCCTCACAAGAACCATATAAAGCAGACTAGACAGAACTCATTGAAAAAATAATAAATGTTCATTCCTTAAAGGCAGGGCTTTATATTTCTCTGTTTTCAGTGAAAGACATTAAAAGTACTAAGAAAATGTTTTCTTCTGCTTTGAATGAATCTCCATTTCTGAAATAGAGAACTAGGTTTTGAGAAGCTAAGTATATAATGGTAGACATGAAATTTGGACTCTGTTTATCTGACTCTATTTTATTTTTTGTTTATTTTTGTCTTCCTGGACTGCATTTGGGAGTAAAGGTGGTAATCTCTCATTAGAATTAGGCCATTTCTGCTATGAATTCATGGGTATCAAAAACAGCTTAGCTTCTTCCTCAGTTGTTTCCAAAACTTCTTTTAAATTTATTGATGAAATATAAAGTGAAAGGTCCACTAATTTTAATAAATCAAGAATGCTTTTCAAGCACAATATCTCCAACTCTCCTTTATTTATAAAAGACTAGATTTTGACTTTGGTTTACTTTTATAAAGTTCTAGAACAGGGATTACTAACTCTGGTCTTGAGACCTAAGGAATTTCAAAACTAAGCAAAATAAAGTTTCCTTAAATGTTTAAGACAATCCCATGCAGTGTTGTTTAGGTAACAAAAAGGGATATTTTTAAGTACAATAAAGAATTTATTCAATAAGGGCAATAATTATTATTCTAGGCATCTCTACGATCTAGTATTCATCAGGATACAATCAAATAACCCATATTTTGTTTATTTGCCTGAGGGAGCTTTCCTATCCTAACAGCAATTGTATAAAGGGCCTAAAGTGCATATTCTGTGCAATATAATTTCACACAAAACTAAAGCACAGAGGTCTTATTACAGCAGTGCATGGCAAATGGTAGGCTTTCTCTAGACATAAAGTAAATAGAAGTGGAAATAGATGAGAAACAGCTGGAGTTCAGCATTACATGGAGTCTATACTTCCATGCACCTTTAGGTGTGATGTTCTTTTGACTAGATCTTAGTATCCTCCAGGAACTTTCAGGTGCTTTGGCAAATAAGTGGCTGCAGAACCATAATAAAACAATGCACCAAGAAAGAATATGCTCAGACCCAAAACTAAGTGCCCCAAATTCAAACATTTTATTATGCCAGAATGACTTACAAATAAAATATAAGTCTAATTTTATAAGGCAACATAAAAGATGTTACTTAAGAGGCAAACTCATCTAGAAAGCTTTATTGCCCCCATAATTTATTATGGAATTAATCCACTCCTTGTTTGCACCGGGTCTGTTCACGGAAGGGAACCTGCATGTTATCCAAATCAGATTGAGAGGTATAAACTGAGACTCCCAAATGGAGTACTAAGCGCACTTCAAAAAGCCAACCATATGGACTGTGTTTCTGAATGTTTTCACCTGAGTCATAACATTAGCCAAAGGGGAGAAAAATCAACCAGGGCTATTTTTCTGACTAGTCTGTACATAATCTAGAAAGAAAAGATTGTTTTCGTTAAAATACAAAAATAAGTGCTTTTGTTTCAAAATATAGAACTCTTCAGGACGAGCTCTTGCTCTCTTTCTCTTGCTGTTCCTCATAAAATTACATAAAATATGTTTGGATAAAAATGTCAGAGAAAACATGCTAAGGTATTGATTCTTAGATATCTAGAAAGCTTTGTTGATTCTTGAGATATTACAGTTCTATTGATCAATTCTTACTGACAGCAAATCTAAGAATGCATTATCTATATGATTGAACATGTAAAAGCTACTTTTTTGGACACATAAGTTCTCATTATAAAGGTGAAAAGATTAGGTTAAACAGTCAGAAAAACTGAATTTGGATACTTTCTCTACCTTTTATTAATCATTTGAATAACCAAAAAATTCATCATCATCCACTCTGAAGTAGGGAATATGATGACCATAAGCAAAGTGAAGGTTAAACATTATTGAGAGAATCAAATGAGATGATGTTTGTGAAAAATATTTACATATCTAAATTGCATTAATATTAGACATTTTTATTAATAGATATATTTAATTATAAATTATTTACCCAGAAATGTTAAATAGCATTTTCAGCTTTGTGAGAAAATATAGATTTCTAGTTAACAGTGGTATCTTGTGATTCAATAATACCTCAGTATATCATAAATATGTTAATAATACATAACACTAATAATCATATTATCATTATTAATTCTAATAAATATCATGCAATAAAGTGATACAATATCTAATTTAGGTGATTGATAGATTTAAATGTGCAGTTAACATACATGACATTAATACACATCATTAATACATAATAAATATTATCCCATTCATGTATATGTATATATAGATTCACATTTTCATATCTACAAATAAACACATCTCCATGTATACATGTTCACTTTTAATTAAGAGACCCAAGTAGGATCAAGAGGTCACATCTATATGATAAAAAATCCATTTTTATAAGAAATTTATGTAGATGATAAACAGATCTTCCCTATAAAATTTCATCCTAAAAGTGAGTGTCAAATAATGTATTTCCTCTTAATACATTTATCTTAAATGTTTAATTTTCTTTTGAATAACTTGAACATATCATGAATGAGAAGACAGGATGATAAGATTAAATTAATATCCTCCAGGATATTAAGATAAAGTAAGAGGGGGATGTGTTTCCCTCACTCTTTGGTCCACATCCTGCTTTATCTTTCATGTGCCTTTGATATCCACCTCTCTTTTATTTTCTTTTGTGATTATTTTATTGACAAGAAATTTTAGGAGTTTTAACTTCCCTTTAACAATATTTCTTACTTATGTTAACTTATAAAATAGAGCATAGCTTTCAATCACACCATGAAGTATTTAATGTCTATGTGTACTTGAAAGTCCAGTAATTTATTTTTCTCTGTCTGTTATGTGCTACTGCAAGCCTGGAATTTGACCCATAACTTCAACTCAAGACCCCACTCACCTATCGCTTTTCGAAATGTTTAACCAAACACTCTTTAACTATTCACAAGTCAGCTATAGGAGAGCCTCCGACTGGGTATCCTCAGTGCTGCGTGGCTCACTGACAGCTGGCAAGAAGGCTCTAGTTAAGCATACCTGATTTGCCCTGGTTTATGTCTCCTCTGTTTTACTGGAAAAGCCGTCAGCAGGTCACTGGCTGTGACTTCACAGCTGAGCACTAAAGATACGAAGTGTAAACGATGATTAAGTGCCTGCACAATTCTCAGGTTTCCAGAGTTCTAGCCTCACAGGTGTTCATATTGCAGCTGGAAATAAGGTCTTATTTTTATCAAAAGTTAGGTGTCTATTTTAATTGTGGAAAGGAGAAGGTATTGATTGAAGTACACTGCTTTCGCTGACTGGTGCTCATGTAGAGAAAGCTAGTACATTGATCAAAATATTTTATAGATCATCTTCTGGACCCAGGTGAAATGTAAAGAAAAAGGCATATTTTCTTACAGATTAATAGCACTGATTTACCTATATCGTGCTGTAGCATGATGAGCAGTGTAAAGAATGGTGAGGGATATGAACACTTTGTTCAGTGACTTAGACAACTGAAGACGCTTCATGTGGAATAGACCTTTGAGGGTCACTTTAATCTTTGAAGAGCAGTCTGTGGAACAGAGATACATTTTTTCCTGTGTAATTCCAGAGGGCAGTGTCTTAGCTAGAGAGAGAAGGTTACAGGGCAGCAGATTTCAATTCAAAATAACACATTTCCTAGCCACTGGAACATACAAAAATTTAAATTAGAGTTGATAAAGTCTCCTTTCCCGGAAATGTTCAAGGAGCAGTGAACATTTCTTATAGTGGTTGCAGTAGTGATTCCCACATAGAATGCAATTTTGGATTAAATGAGATGTATGAGCTTTTTGACACTTTGATTTAATGATTTTAGCATCAAATGAGGTTTGGTCATACCAAAGGAATGCATCTTAAGCCAAACGCCACTGCCTTTGGTTTGAAAAACTAGAAAGAGTACAAGTTTTAAAGTTCAAAAGCCAGGACTTAAAGTCTAGTTATCTATTTACTGGTTATTTTAGCAAATCACTTAAATGCCATTACATCTTCCTCATCTCTAAAAAGGATTATGCAAAATTATTGTCAGGATTGAATTATTGGAAAATCCCAAAGTCAATGTTTGGCATTTACAAATATCTTCAACATATATTTGATGCTAACTACCATTATTACTATCACCACTTATGTTTAGACATTTGATGTGACTTTCAATGCATCACTAAACATGAAATCCATCTTAAGCAGCTCCTGTGCCTGTTTGTGTGTGTGTGTGTGTGTGTGTGTGTGTGTGTGTAATATTCACTGTTTCTACCTATCTTTCTCTTACCTACAACCATTAAATCCAAGCTCTGGCTAGGCTGTGCTGGAAATATTCTAACAGTTTAATTTCCTAGACTCTTCGTTTTCACTCCAAGCTTGTTTTTAATCTTTCAGCCAAATTACCTATCAAGTTCCATAATTTCTTTTTCAAATCTTCACAGTTGATTCATACTTTAAACATAAAAAAACTACTACTACATTGATAATAGATAACTGTGTTACCTTGAAGATTAAATCCAACTGCTTAAACACACACATGGATCCTTGTTGTGGTTATCCTTAACAAGGAATCTCTTCTGCAGCTACACTAGCTGTTTTTTTTCCCCCCAATTACAGTGAGTATGCATGTTTGTTTTCCCTTCATTAGTCCTCTGTTTGCAGTCCTGAAGTTTCTGCTACACTATTCAGTTACCATGAGGACTACCTTCTTTTATTCACTCAGCCAAATCCTCTTATTCCATCAATACTTTCTTTCTCCAAAGCAAATATTTTCCACGGATACGTTCTAGATGAATACCAAACCTCTGGACCACCTTGCTCATGAGTTGATGTATATCTTGTTTTATTGAATTTACGCCTATTGCTTGATATCTGCATAATTTTCCCTAGAAATTTAATTTATGCTCTATATTCCAAGTAATTCCTTTGAAATTATTGGAGTATACATACAATAAACACTGAACACATACATGAACCCAAGTCTTTTAAATATTTAATAAATTTTTGTTTGTGAGAAATAACTAGTTTTACAATTCACTAAATGATTAGAAAATTTGAATCTATTTTAAAAAGCAATTATGGATAAATGAAGTTGCTAGTGAAAATTTATTAACTGAGAGTGTAACAAAATATGAATTTATAAATGTATGTTTGTACATGTGTATCTAAAAAAAGAGTTATCATTCATATTGTATAGAAAGAACATATATGCCTCATAAATATTAGTTTTTAGGTGTTTCTTAGATAAAAGGCAAAGTTTATATGTAACAGATGATATTTGATGATAAAATGAAAACTCCTGCCTAGAGAAAACAAATAGATATCATTCTTATCTTACACTAAATTTGGCATCCAGTTAACTGGAAGTCTAGGGAAAATTATGTTTAGATAAATTTTAAGTCAGAAAATTTTGATGAGTATATGATATTGCCCATAGAATTAGAATAATCAGTAAAAAGTATTTGTACAAGAAGAACTACTGTATTAGGCAGACAGCACTCTGAAGATGTCTATAACCTAGTCTTATGAACCTGTACATACGTTAGTTTATATTAAAGGGGGACTTTGCACATATGACCTTAAGATGGGTAAAGTAGCCTGTATTATCCAGGTGGCCCAGTGTAAACTACAAAGTTCTTAAAAGAGTTAGAGTAGGATATGTGATGATGAAAACAGACTGCCAGAGTAGTGTGATATAGATTTGAGGGCTATTGGCTTTGAAGATGGAGAAAGGACTCATGAGGCAGCTTCTGGGAGCTAGAAAAGGCAAATAAAGAGGTTCTTCCCTAGAGCTCTATTGACATATTGACACCTTGATTTCCAGTTAAACCTGTTTCATATTTGTGATCTCTAGAATAGTAAGATAACAAATTCATGTTGTCTTAAGTCACTGTTTGAGGTCATTTATTATAGAACCAATAAGAAACTAGTACAAACACTAATTAATGATTTTCTTCCAATCATTAGCTCCTGCAAGTTAGGAAAGTGTATAAACAAAGCAACCTACAGTTCTGTTCCTGTGAAGAGATTTGCCCATGTAGAAATTGTCAGAAATTTAGAAGAAAAAGATAAAGCCAGAAATTTGTGCACCTCCTTTTGAAAGCTGCAGCAGGATATGGCTTCATAAGCATGTGACCTGCAGCGTCATATAAGACCCCATGCTTAGAAGGGCCCCATGCTTGTTTTAATACTCTGCTGTCACATCTCAAAATGTTTAACAAATTTTTAATAAAATTTTCATTTTGCACTGAGCCCTACAAATTATATTATGTAGTCTTATTGCTTAGAGTTATTTTTTTTGTCTTTTTTTTTCATTTATTTTTATTAGTTGGAGGCTAATTACTTTATAATATTGTAGTGGTTTTTGCCATACATTGACATGAATCAGCCATGGATTTACATGTGTTCCCCATCATGAACCCCCCTCCCACCTCCCTCCCCATCCCATCCCTCTGGGTCATCCCAGTGCACCAGCCCCAAGCACTTGTCTCATGCATCCCACCTGGACTGGCGATCTGTTTCACACTTGATAACATACATGTTTCAATGCTGTTCTCTCAGATCATCCCACCCTCGCCTTCTCCCGTAGAGTCCAAAAGTCTGTTCTATACATTTGTGTCTCTTTTTCTGTCTTGCATATAGGGTTATCATTACCATCTTTCTAAATTCCATATATATGCGTTAGTATACTGTATTCGTGTTTATCTTTCTGGCTTACTTCACTCTGTATAATGGGCTCCAGTTTCATCCATCACTTAGAGTTATTTTAACACTCTATTCATTCAGAAAGATAAGAGTGACAACAAATAAATATAATGAGGAGGAGGAGAAAGAAGAGGAGGGTAGGAAGAGGTGACTGAGGCATCGGGGTGAAGAAGAAAAGTAAAGCTATGCTATATCTCTCCTAATTTTTCTGCATATGTAATCCTCCCTTCTCTTCCAAATCTTTATATCAGAGTTTATATAATTCATGAATCATGGTTACTTTCTATTTACTGGAGTTAAGAAAGTGAAGTGTATTTAATATTCTCCCCCTTCAATACCAAAATATGTGTTTATTAGACTACAGAATTATGTGGGACAGTCAAAAAGCTCCAAAAAAAACCTTGAGAACTATTGGGTAGCAAGTAGAATTATACACTTACGGTTACAAATTGCCATCCTAGGAAAACAATTAGAAAATTTGAATTAAATAAAAAATCTATAAAAATGAATCAATACAATTATATAAAATCAGTAGAAAAAAATTAAACTTGATATCTCTATAACTATACATTACAAAACCACATATCATCATCAAAAACTTTCATAGCTAACTCCACCCTGTTATTTCATAAAACATTATTGATTTCTAAAATCCTAAGCCATGTTGATCCTTTCTATTAGCAAAGACTAAATCTCATTAGTCTTTTGGTGGAATCCATAATTCAGATGGAATTAATATTCCATTCCATTCCATTAAAGTCAGCAATGACTTTAATAAGTCAACTAGTCAAGAAAAAGTTCTACAAAAGTTGAATATGTGTGTACATATTCAAAAATCATGTATGTATCCATTAAGTGACATTTATTATATTTGTTACTTGTTTAATTGTAAATTTAAGTCAATAAAGAAAGCATTCATTTAGAATAACTTCTCAGAGGTCATGTAATCGCTGCTTTATTTTAAGAGAAGAAGGTGTGCAATAGAAACCACAAAATTACAGGCCACTGATATTTGTAATTAGCTTCACTGATATTACTTATAAGCCAGTTTTTAAATCAAATAATAATTAAAGGAAAATATTGTATTTGGCTTGCTGTTGTTCAGTGGCCCAGTTGGGTCCAGCCCTTTGCGAGCCCATGGATGTGGCTTAGCCTCATACAAAGCTGATATGTCAAAGTTGCCTTTGAAAACATGCTATAACTGAAAAATCATTCACTTAAGGTAAAAAATAGATCTGAGTTTGACAGGTTTTTTTTCCTGTGTGGCTCTGGGCAAGTTACTTTATATTTCTGGTTCTTGATCTGTTTTCTTCCAATCAAGAAGCCAGGATCAAATCATTTCCGAGGTGGGTGCCTCCCAACTCATTTCAATGTTGCTTCTAAAGGAATTTTCCAGAGAGGGAGTTGTTGCTACCAGTTGGTTTATGATTAAATATTAATTTATTAATAACATTAATAAATTTCCATGTTGTTAAATTGCTAAGTCCTGTCAGATTCTTTGTGACCCCATGAAATGTAGCCTGGCAGTCTCCTCTGTCCATGGGATTTCCCAGGCAAGAACACTGGAATGCGTTACCGTTTCCTTCTCCAAAATTTCTGTGGCTCTGTGGTAAAGAATCTGCCTGCCAATGCAGAAGCCACTGAACATGTGGGTTTGATCCTCAAGTCAGAGAGATCCCTGGGAGAAGGAAACGACAACCCACTCCAGTATTCTTGCTCGAAGAATCCCATGGACAAAGCAACCTGGCAGGCTACAGTCCATGGGTTGCAAAGGGTTGGACACGACTGAGCAATTGTGCACACCCATGCAATTAATCATGAAACTGAGATCCTTTCTTTTTGAATTTTATCACCTTTTGAATGAAAATAAATGTTAAACATTTCTCAAGTTCTGAAATTATCTAAAGGAAATGTTCTAAAATTTAAGATCCATAGAGACCCTTGTGATGTTATAATTTAGACTCAAATCTGCACAAATCAAATTATCTTTCAAATACACTAATAAGTAAAGAGTTGCTATTCTATTAAAAATAATTCCCCATTAAACTCTGAGAATAGTTTAGTCATTTGCCTTTTCATATTAATACAGCCTTATTCTAAATATCATCATCGCTGTGTTGTCCGAAATCTATTGTCAAAATGACTGTCATTTATTTTTCTAACCACAGGCAGGAAGGATATTTCTAAATGAATTATATACAACCTCATCTTAAATAAAAAGTCTTTTTTATGACTATTTAAAACAATTCTTACAAAACTGTTTATTTGACTTTAAGAGGTAGTTTACAATCTCCCACTAAATAAAGCTCATACATTTTAACCTATCACTCAAGAGACAACACAACCTGGCGCCAATCTAATCTTTTTTTTTTTTAACCTAATCTTTAGGGCTTTATCTCCTCTGACCTAGTTTGACACATCCCAAACTGCTAGCTATTTCTTTTCCTAAATATATTTTGTATTTTTCTGCTTATCTATCTTTGCTTAAGCTCTTCATTCTGCTTTGAATGCCTTCCAAGTTGTCTTTGTATTTCCAAAGACTATCCTACTCCAAGGCTCAAATCCAGTACTGGTTCATTAATAGAAACATTCATACCCTTGTCTTTCCTATATCCCCGTCTTGCCTTGCCACATCAGTGTCCAATTAGCTCACTTCCGTCTGCAATTCTTAAACCAACTCTTTTTTTTGTAGTTCTTAGAGTAGTAAGCACATCCAAATATATACTAAGGAAATTTGTATACATTTAGTTCCCTTATAAGATTGAAAGACTCTGAGACCAGACATCATCTTGTTTAGCTGTTTGTAATCTCCACATCATCAAGCATGTCGTAGTCTGAGAACATGCACACATGCAAAATAATACCTGAAGGAGTATATAATTAATTAAAAAGGCAAGGGAGGGTGTCCTATTATTTTAATTATAACGGTACTATAGGCTAACATGGACAGTCTTTTAACATCATGGTTCAATTACAATTATTTATACAGTCTTAAATTATCCAATAACTGTTTTTAGGCTGTCCTGAGAAGATTTTATATAATTGTAAGAAACAGTCAGTTAAAAAACTCCACTCTTTGAAATCTTTACAATCCTAAAGGACAAGTCATCACTCTTTAACCCCTGTCTCCTCTGACTTATCTCAAGGCTGTAATAATGTTTTATTATTAATATAGAGATTTATATTTTCAAAGCACTTCACAGCCATTAATTTGTTAAACCAAACAACATACAGTAGAACAAGGTGAGTGTGATTAAATGCATGTGACAGATAAGAAAACAGCAATAACATGAAAGTAGTCTTTTCCAAGCCAGTGGCAGTCTGGAGTTTCTTTGAGTGCTAGAACTGTTATTTTCTGATGATGAAAAACAACCAAACAATGGACCTGTCATTACTCACTTCATTTTCAATTACTCTTCATTTCTAGAGCCAAATAGTGTTAAGAGCAAATCTTATGTTAATCATCTTTACCTCAAATATATGACTAATTGTAAAATGAAGTTTTAAAATTTCACTGTTTCAATTATTGAGGGGAAAGTACTATTGCCTCTGTTTAAATCTGTGTAAATCCTTATCAATGATCAAGCATAATAATTCCTTAAATACCACTGAAATAGTACCTGAATAAATAAAATGAGATCTACCATTTTATGCTGTTTGTCATTTGTAATGGGTTGAAGACAATCTTTCCAAAAGATTTCAGATTTCTTTTGTTAACTCTAAAATTATGAGAAAATCATATACATGTATGATAAAAATACTACCTCTACAATATAAATGCATTTGTCTTCAGAGATATAAATCTTACCACAGAAAACTTTTCCCACCAAAGTTTTAGTTCCCTAAGTGTCAATGCAAAATTGATTTGAAAGTAGATTTTCTTCTTTTACACTCAAGGTTATGATTTGGGGATATGTGATAATAAATTATTTGAAGTTATTTTCTCTCTACTCCTGGACCAAGCAAATCTCCAAAGAAATTGTCTGTCTCCAGTCAGTATTTCAGGAATGTAATGTTATTTTATCCCAGTGGGGATGAAGGCTTTTCACCTTTATTTATGGCTGGCATTTTTATGCCTTTGACTCACGCAACCACTTTCTCACTGTGAAGTCATTCGTATTTCATAAGAAAGGTTAAGATAATTTACTATTGTTGAATATATTTTTCACTCACACTGATGCAAAGAATTAGACACGTGACTCCTGTTAGGGTCAATCTTAGTGATCTATATGCAAAAATCAGGACTTTGTATAAAAAGTATCAACTTCTTTTGATTCAAAACCTTAAAAGTTAAAAAAAAAAACCCTTAAAAGTGTTTGCATATGCCCATATACTCAGGCATACATGCACTACAAGCGGAAATTCAGACCTTGGGCAGAAGAGAGAACCAATTACATAATTTCAATATCAAGTGCTCACCTAGGTGAATGAAGGATCTTGATTAGCTGTTGAACCCAGGTATTTAAAACTTTCTGTTAACTTTTACTTTCACTTTATTATGTAGACCTAACAAAAATACTGAGGGTTTAAAATAAATGAGTAATTAGAACATATAGATTTGATCTAAATTGCTCATACTATTTAAACCAATTTCTTTTTTGCATTTCTGTTCATCATTTTCCTGTTAGCATAAGTTTTGTCATTTTTACATAGTCATAAAAGAAGTTACCAACACTTGGAATACTACCACTGACCTCAACTGTCTAAGAGAACAACTTCTTTGAAATGACTAATACAGGCACCTCTGGGTTAAAAACAAAGCTCATCCTCTAAAGCAACCAACACAGGTTAAACTTCTAAATGTCTTCAATTCACTCTCCTTTCAAGTATCTGGAGGGAAGTTAGGAGTGCAAGGGTCAAACCTACATCTGAGTTTAATTACAAGACACTGTATTGGAATACCACTTGAGACCTTTTTCCTTCAAGTTACAGCATATGTTATGCTCAAAGGTGGAAAGGCTATTTTCTACCTTCACATCACTGAAAATCCAGGCCTCTCGCCTCATTTAGGTACTTTGATGTTTTCACTGGGCTTGGGGCTACTAGAGGAATTGATTTAAGGGAGCCTTCTGTTTTAACATCATGATTTCTTTAAATGGAAAAGTAATTGACAAATGGCTGGCTCAAATGAAGTTTCTTAAAAAAGGCTTAAAACAATGCCATTTTTTTCAATCATTAAAAGACAGTGCAATTCTTCATAACTATGTTTATAAAATGTTACAGAAAGTAAAGTTAAATTAATGGACACATACAAATCCACTCTGTGTACATACAGCATAAGTAAGCATATACATGCATGTGTGTATGTATGTATATATACATTGTACATATATGTGTATAAATGCTAAATAAATACAAAGTACATAAACTGTGCAAGTCTCTTGAAACTGCATATACTTCTTCATGACTTTAGTGTTCAACAGCTGCTTTCATTACATAGTAAAATCCATGAGGCACTAATCACTAAAGATTACCTCTCGGTAAAGTAATAATAACACTCTGACCTATGTAGTTAGCCTTTCCACTACTTGTACCATACAGTGATTGTTTTTTTAATGCAAGGTGAAAATGAAACTCAGCATCTGGGGAGCATACCTGCCCCATCCTAATCAGACTTTCCTTCCACTCTCTATGCAGCAAAGCACATTGAATTGAGGTTTAAATGCACCAACATCCCTTGTCCTTCACTATCTATAGTGGGGAAATAAAGGTCACTGATTCCTTGCAAATCAACTGTATAAGAATTGACTTCAAACAAAATAAGCTACTAAAAAAAGAAACCCTTTCCTTTCCACTCCCTGCAATGGGTAAAGAGGTTCAAACACTTAATCTCAGAGAAGCAGTCACAAACATAATCAAGTGTATATACATGGAATTTAATTTAATGTACTGGATATTTTGTTTCTTTTATTTTAATAAATATTTTATTTTAGAATATATTTAGATCTACAGAAAAATTAACAAAGATGATAGAATTCTTATATATTCCACAGGTATTTTATCCAGTTACATCTTAAATTGGCATAGAATATTTGTTACAATTAATGACTCAATACTGATACACTATTATTAGCTAAAGTTCATACTCTATCCAGATATCTCAGTTTTTTTTAAAACCTAAATGCTTGTTTTCTATTTCAGGATCTTCTCTATAATATCATATTGGGTTTAGTTATTACATCTTTTTAGGCTTTTTTGGCTGTAACCTTTTCTCAAACTCTGATATTTTCGAGTAGTAGGGCTTAGATGTTTTGTGGAATATACCTCAGGTGGGATTTGGGATTGAAGATCAGAGGGGTCACTATTCTCAACAAATCATATTAAGGGTATACACTATCAACATGATTTGTCACTGGCTTTGACTTTGATCACCTGAGAGAAGGAGTTTTTGTTAAGTTTCTGTTGTGTAAAGTTACTCTTTTTCCCCTTTCCACATTGTACTATTTATTTATTTATTTATTTTTTTTTCCCTTTCCACATTGTACTATTTAGAGAAAGTCACTATTCACTACATACAGTCCACACCTAAGGAGTAGGAAGTTGTGCTCCATCTCCCTGAGATCAGAGTATCTACATAAATTTTTTGAAATTTTTCTTCATGAAATATTTTATACTCTCTAATTTATTTATTCAATCATTCATTTATACTGTATGAATTTATGTATGTTAATTCTGTATTTTGGATTATAATCTGGTACAACTTTATTTTGTTGCTTAATCTTCCAGCTTTAGCCATTTAAAATTCTTTTAGATAGCTTCTGTGACCTTTTGACATATATACATATATATGTGTGTAATATTTACATATGCATATATATGTATATATCTATGTGTATGTATATATCTATGCAAATTAACATGCTCTTATGACCATTTTAATCTTTAATCATAATATTTGTCTTAGTTTCTTATCATCATGGCAATGAAACTACTTAATGGAACTTCCTGATTCATGTGAGGGGAAGCAAAAATTAATTTTTTTGAATGCTGCCTGAGTGATGATTCTAAATTGAAAATACTTTGAAATTTCAATAATCAGGCAACCATTAAGGAATTGCAAATCATTTTAGGGTATGTTATAAACAACTTAAAGTTGCCATTTTCATATATGTATTTTTAAAAAGATTAATTACCACCAACTGCACAATGATTATCAATTCTACAGAGAAACTGTATTACTTTGAAAACATTCTCTTTATTCTTGAACACAGCAAGAAGGCAGGGAAAGAATAATAAACAAAGATGAACTTATCTTTTTCAACAAAGTCTTCTCCACTGGCAACCTGTTTCCTATCCTCATCTCAGTTCTTTCCTAACCTCTTTTTCATTTATTATAATAAAATCCCTCTTTCACATAGAACTGCAAGTGGTACACCAACATACTACTGCCTAGAGTTGATGTAATGTGTGATTTGCCCTGAAGTAGAAAACCTTCTAAGTGACATATCATTTTCTTCTCCAGCCCTAATTTTGTTACTGTTGAGTGGGGAAGCATTCCAGAATAACTCAAAAACATATATTTTATTTGGACCTTTTCTATTAGTCTTATTATTTAATCTTAGCATCTATGAGATTATTTAAATTTTTATAGTGGTCCTTTGTCCATATGAAGAAACCAAAGATCAGAGCTACAGAGTAATTTCTTTAGAAATTTAAATAGTATTAATGATAATTTTAAAGGTGTGTTCTCTTCTAGGGTGAGAGGGGAGGGGAATGATGACATATAAAGAACAGGAAATATTGCAATTCTTGGACATGAGAAAAGAGGAACTTCCTCTGCTCATAGAGTTGACCCAAGAAAAAGGAAGAGGTGGCTAAATCTGGGACAGCTGAAATCTGAAACTGGAAAATAATCAAGATTTGCCCAGACAAGTTGGGAAGAGAGATACTAGTGTAAGTGGAGGTACATGCAGAAGATGGAATACTTTGGAGAAAATGGAGTGTGCATGGTAAACTAAAAAGTCTTCCCTTACTAAAGTTGCTTGGAAATTGGAAATCTAGGGCATTGATGTGTCAACTATAAGTTGACATTTGTCATCTACCTCTAAAAGGATTAAATCATGTGCTACTGGAGGAGTTAAGGGTGGAGAGGAGAAATGAGGTACTCTATGCTCAGGGAAAAGTGGCGGGAAAGATCTTCAGATAGTTAGATATTTTCAGGAGCCGATTTTATGAGCCCAATTCTTACATCTCCCCATTTCTAGAAAAACACTAAAATCCTTCACAGTGACGACTGTTACTTGTGACTGGGAAAAGGTTCAAGAGACTAGCAGAAACCTGAAAAAATATATGCTTGATTGTATGTCTTCCTCCAACAAGATCACATATATACTGACCTTTACCCTCTGCTTCTTTGGAGAAGTTTCTCACAGCTATCTGAGGTGCTGTCTCCCAGGCTGCAGTCCTCATTTTGCCCCAAATAAAACTTAACTTGCAACTCTCATGTTGTTCATTTTTTAGGTCAACAGATGAATGACATATTAGCATTATATATTCTTTCCTCCACATGAAAAACCACAGCCTAATCACTGACTGCAGTGATATACTAGTTCACCAAAATGTTTTTGTTCTTTGAACAGGGCCACTGAAGCACCAGATTACCAGCCGTTAGAGCCGTTAGTGACGGTCATGTTCTGATCCACATTATCCAACATGTGACAAGAATCATACAGGCAAAACTATATCACCTATATTATAATACGTATATGTACTATATACAGATAACACAAATTTTCCTTTGTTTAAAGAGTGCCTGTGAAACCAAATTAATATGTCAATTTACATCTCAGAAGTACAATGAAGTTCCCTGCTAGGCATCTATATTAAGGTTAAACTTTATCCTTCAGGATAATATTAATTAAAAGAGAAATAAAGCAGATACTGGTGAGTAAAAACTTCATATATCTAGAATAGACCATAGTCTGTATAGACAGAAAGAAACAGATTTTTTAATTCAGTCTGAGGTTTATAGTCTAATTGACCCACTAAAAACACATATATTCTATTCTATATCACAGTTTTAATTTTAGCAACAGCTATACCTTCCCAGGTGAATGAATTTCAGTTTAATCATTTTTCAGAATCATATAAGTAATTATTCTAATATCCTTGCTACCATTATTATTCTATCAAAAGAATAACATTAATATTAGTTCAACACTAGAAAAAGTCACTTTAACTGTTTTATTAGAGAAGAAACTGATTAGTTTTTCTTCTCATTAATCAGCATATGAAAAGTGAAATGTTGGAGACGAAATAAAGAAAAAGGGACACTCGTTGTTGTAAACGTAAATTAGTGTTCATTGCAGCATTATTTACAATAGCCAAAATGTGAAACAACTTAAGGATCCATCGATGGATGAATGGATAAGGAAGACACACACACACACACATGCACACACACACACGGAATACTACTCAGCCATACAAAAGAATGAAATCTTGCCATTTGCAACAACCTGGATGGACCAGGCTATTATGCTAAGTGAAATAAGCCAGATAGAAAAGACCAAATACTATATGATTTCACTTATATGTGGAATCTAAAACAAACAAACAAAATAAAACAAAATCAAATCTATAGATACAGAGAGCAAATCAGCGGTTATCA
Source organism: Cervus canadensis (assembly GCF_019320065.1). NCBI lineage: Eukaryota > Metazoa > Chordata > Mammalia > Artiodactyla > Cervidae > Cervus > Cervus canadensis. The sequence goes on along the minus strand of NC_057388.1, from coordinate 33,573,663 downwards.
GAGGGGAGGAGGCTTGGTAGCAAAATGGGTGAAGAGGGTTAAATATACAGTGAAGGATGACAACTAGGCTTGTGGTAGTAATCACTCTGTAGTATATAGAGATGCTGAGTTATAATATTGTACAGCTGAAGCATAATAGAAAATATATGAAAGCTTATTTTTTTCCTGTTGTAGCAGTGTAATTTTTATTGGCAAATTTAAAACTGGCTCTCCTAAAACTATTGGTTTTTATTTGCAAAATCTCTCAACAAAAAATATACTGAATCATATATATATACATATATATTGAATGTCATATTAAGCACTGCCAGGAACATAGAGATAACTGGGGCAACACTGTTACTCACAAGGAGATTGAGACTAATGGAATTCGATAATGCAAAAACCTCAGTCACAAGAATGAATGTAGGTATAATCAGAGAAGAACTTAAAGGAAAATCTCAGGATTTGGAGCCAGACCAATGTGAAGTCCAAGTCCCAACAATCACTAGCTTTGTGATCATGCAATCATTAAGAGTCTTTGAATTTCAGTTTACTGAGTTGTCTTGTAAAATGGGACTTTTTATGAGAAATCAAGGGCATACTTTTTATATAGCCCAACATAAATTGCAAAATTCTGCAGAAATGCAAGTTGATAGGGTTTCAAAAAATGGACAAAAGGACTGTATTCATTTCTTAAAATCAGGAATATATTCTCTCTTCACAGATGTTTACCAGTTTGCTAAGGAAGCGATACAGGAGGTTAGATGAACTGCACCTCCAGAAAATAAAAAAGGCATTTCCAAAGAAAGAAACAGCATGGGAAAGGCATAAAGATTGTTAAATTCAGGTTGTGTTTGACAGATTTGGAGGGATCGTATTTGTCTACAGAATGTGGATCATGGATACAGGATTAGTGGGAAATCCGGGTGAAAAATAGGGTAGGGTCTAAATGACAGAAGATGAAAGGTGTAGTGGTGTGAATGCCATTTTAAATATAATAGATAACAGGAAAATGATATTTGAAGTAGTGGCACAATTTGTTCTGAAAGAACAAAAGACACATCTGATGGCAGCACAAAGGGTGAACTGGAATTTAGAGCAGTTAGAGAGTGGAAGTGGAATCTGGGTGAGTTTGAACGAGTGTAGGAATAGTACGGATAGAACAGTGACGGAGTAAGAGACCCTGAAGATGATGAAATCCAAATCATTAGCTAAGGCCTCACTCCAGACCTCAAGCATCTGTGTTTAGTTATCAAATAAAATTTCCAACTCATAATCCTAAAGGCATATCAAACTCAATAAAACTTTTTCATTATCCCCTCTAAATTTGCTTTTCTTCCTTACATTCACTAACAGTGCCCACTCCTAAATAAGTCATTCCTTCATCCCCACATGCTTTGAGGATATTTCTTAATTTGACTGAAGGCATCTTCAATCTACTCAGCTTTCTTAGTCAGAACTATTGCAGTCATTCATAATAACTTTCCCTCGTTTCTTATATCCAGTAATTTGCCAAGTCTGGTCAATTCCTCCTTGTCTTTGCCATCTGTCCCTCTTCTCCCTTTTAGGCCGCAATCTTAAATTTAGACCGCAATCTTAAATTTAGACCTTCATCTCTTTCTTACATTATTACAAGTATTTTCTTGCCAACATTTCTTCTTTAAAAACTCCTTTGTAAATGACCGCCTTTTAAATGTCTATACTTACTGTAGAATCGGCTTGTTAATTTATGTAGAATACCCTTCTGGGCTTTTTAATAGAGCTGCATTATATCTATAGATTAATTTGGAAGATAATTGATATGGTGCAATATTGAGTTTTCCAATATTTGCATGGATTTTCACCTTTTCTTTAAGCTTCCTTGAAATTCTCTCAACGATTCCTAGTTTCTAGTGTAGAGGTTTTTTACACACTTTGTTAGGTATTCCTACAATGAACTGTTTTTCATGTCATTGTGAATTTTATTGTCTATTCATTGTCTATTATGTATATTAATATTGAATCTATGACTTTGATAAATGACATAAAGAACAGCACATTATAGCAACAGGAGTACTTTTCTACATGTACATGTGACTCTTAGATGAGTCTCACAAATGCATTTTGAATAAAAGAAGGCAGACAAAGCAAGACTAAGAGCATGATTTAATTTATATGAAGTACAAAGACAAATGACACAAACCTCTGTTGTTAAATGTCAAGATTATGTTTACTTTTGGGTAGATAATCAGTGGAAGAGTTTACAAAAAGACTTATGAACAACTGATACTATCCTGTTTCTTCATTTGGTTTCTGGCTACATGGATGTGGGCAGTAAGTTAAGAGTCAAAGACTTGTACTTTTATGTACAGTTTTTTTTTTTATATATATATTAGATTTTGAAGAAATAGAGATGCTTTTTACTTCCAGTTTACTTTTACTACTTACTATACTTCATGATTTAAGCCTTATACACAAGATAGGGAGTGAAAATGGGAGGAAATAATAATGTTATGCAGAGAAGTACAAACCCCAAGTGCGTTTTTGCATGACTTGTACATTATTTCTTAAAAAAGCCCCACCTATGACATCTTTTCATGTTTCATTGCTGGAACAACTTGGCTGTAGTTGAGTTCTTTCTGAATTCTAAATACTTTTTGACTGCCAAGTCCCTGGGGAGAAGGTAGGATGGAGCTGCACTAAAAACCTATTTGCTTTAAAAGTGACAGCCTCACAAACCCAGATTAGAAATGGGAGACAAGGCATTCCTAATTGGTGGCACACTGCTAAACAGAGGTAACACTACATGAAAACAGGTCATAATTAATGTGTCAAAAATACTAGCATATTTAATCCTAGTGTAACGTAGGCACTGAGATACCTTGTACTCTGAAAGTATGATATTTACCTCTTATTAACTGTCATCAAAGCATGCTAAGTAGCCGTGAGATACACACTAAAAATCCTATGTTTCAGAATTTCACTTTTATCCTAAAACATGTCACAAGATTATGCAAATGCATTTTTGTACTATGTATTTATTTTTGGTCTTCACTTAGTAAATACACCTATGTAATGTATTATGAAATGCTTAGGTGTTTAATAATGAAAAATGCCTTCCAGCAATGTCTCAATGATTTCAATTTCATTATTACAAGAATGCTTTTCAGCATCTTCATGTTTTATCCATATATATTTAGTAAGGCTGTAGAATTCATCTGAACTATACCACAGTACATGTCTCCATCAGTTTTAGTTTAGCTTTTAATGGATTTCCAGACTCATTAAAAAATCTTAACAAAATTATGCCCAAAGAAAATAAATACACTTTCTTGCTCCAATTACAGCCTTAAGAGCTTATGTTAACTCTAAATAAAAATATACTGATGTCTAACTTACACCATTCCAAGTTAAATAGAAATTCCTAGCAGGAAAAATGAACATTCCAAATAATTCAATTGTATTCAACACCTATGACTGAGAGCAATATACATTGTGGACATGCATATTCTTAGAAATTTAGAGTTGAGATTTTTAAATGTAAATTAACTGCAAAGAACCATGCAAACAAAACTGAAAGTTCTCCCTGAGCTCAGCATAATCATTTTACACATTAGCTAAATCCTTAAGCTATGGAAGCCCTTTAGAAATATTGAGGTATTTAACTTATTTTCAATTATTTACAACACCATAAAATAATAAAGTAGATATGAAATGGTTATAGATTAAGTACTATGTGATGAGAATATGAAGTCTTTATATTTTAAAGTATTGAAACTCTGTGAAAAATAAAATCAATATAAACACTGGTGAGTCTTTTCTAGAGAACAAACATGAACACAAATAAGAAGACATACAACTGGCTATCCTTTTTCATTTTTTTGACTATTGGAAGTAAAAAATATCTTATCAGTTTGTCAAGTAATGATGACAATAAAGAATAAGATGTCTGTTCAAATAATGAGTAATTTTTCTAGATTTAGAATTTTCAGTAAGGTTGTAATATCTTAATAGCTGTAAAATGTCTGCTTTTAAAAATAGCAGAAAAATTATCTGGCATATCTACTCAGAAAACAATCTTTTAAGCAAGTTAAATCAATTAAAACAGGGTGAATCAAATTGTTACTACTTTTAGCTTTAGGAGAAATGAACTACATATTTTCCTTTAATGTGAAATGTCCCTAGTTAATCAAGAAATTTAAATTGTCAAAATTATTTTCAAGTAGAACTCTGCAGGTTAAGGTAAAACTAAAATGTTCTTAAAGACCAAGCCTTTTACTTTTAGCAGTTCTTACTATGTAGAAATCATTACATATCATCTTATCTATCAATAAAGGAGCTCAACAAAAAGGAGCTAGGTCAGGGTGAAATCCATCCCATTTCAAGGAAGGCGACTCACAAAATGTACATGAACACTCAGACAAAAGCAGAATAAGTACAAAATAGATTCTGTGTGGGTTTGGAAGAATTAACTTATCCTGTCTGGCAGTAATCAATGTTTCATTTGAAAAATCAACTTCCTATTTGATGGACTGACTAAGGAAGTGGACAAAAATTCAAACTAATATTTTCATAAAAAGCATGATATCCTTATTCTGCCCTGTCTCATCTAGCTCCCTTTTATCCTCCATTTCTACTCTCCCACATATAGGAAATTACTCACTCTCACTGGGACACATTAAAGTTCATCTTAAAAAGAAAGAAAGAAAGAAATCTACAAACCAACACAAGACCATCAAGGATATAAAATAAATTTACTGTTGCTTATAAACACCTTGTTATAAGAAAATGAAGAAATGGAACGGACTGAGCACCACTAATCACCCTTAACCTATTTTGTTAAATTTTTCTCTTAAATTCAACAGTCATCTAGTAACTCATATATAATTTCCACATAATTAAAAGCTGTGGTCAGTTATTTCTAAGATTTAAGTTTCATTAACGAATGTGCCCTCTAATTTTTAAAGTTTAATCAACATTTTGAAAAATTAAAGTTTTATTTATAATCAGATACATTATTATTTGCTATATACACATAGTTTATATTGAAGGATACAAATTTATCTTTTTGTATATTTTTATTTTATTGAGTCTGTTAATTATTCAGTGTTGTTGTCGCAAAATAACTTTAGGGAATAATTTCTAAAAATGTGAGCCAGTATACAATATAACAAATATGTCACCCTAAAGACCTAAATTTTTTACTCAATAATATTTATATACCTAAGTTATGAGTTACTCAAGGGAGCTACATAAAGTCCTTAAGGACATACTCCTTTCACTAGTAAAACTGAACTCAGTCTTTTGAATTAAATCACTATGTCTATCACGAAATCTCTATGAAATCGAATCGTACTGATGTTTTTATTCCAATATTCATTGAAACACATGTTTTAGTAATGTATTTATCTGATCCAAGGTCTGGTTTTAGTAATCTTCATATGCTGCTTTTAACTGAGCTGTATTTTCAGCATAGGGTTATTATATTAAAGTTATATGGGACAAAAACTATATATTCACATTTTCCTAGAGAGTAATACACAGTTATAAGTACTTCAACAATTGTTTGACCTGAAAATGGCAATGTAAGTACTAGAATGTAGAGTGATCTTTACTGAAACCTGTAAAGATCAGTCCCAGAAACAGAGATGAGCATGAGAAGAGCAAGAAATTGGTCTGAAGTGTCTACAGGTTTAAGGCTTTGATTTAATGATTGAGCAACATGATCTGTGTTATCTTGTTGATTGCCGCTTCTTATGGCTACTGAGCTCCCTTAGCAATTTCTTTCTTTCCTTATTGTCTTATTCTTGTTTTAGAGTTCCATTATCTCAAATGTTCAAAGATAAAGTAGTTTTTGTTCCAAAGGTGTGGCAACAGGCTGCCTACCAGTCTACTGCAGAAGTGTTAAGAAGCCTTTGGGCCCCTTCTATCATTATCCTTTTCTAGTTCTCAGGAGTAGAGGATAGTCTACCCACCAGTAAGATCCTCTTTATCTTTCTTGGTACCAGAGGCCCCTCTTTGTCACAGAGAGTGGACCTTTCCCATGAGCATCCATGAACCTGTCACACTCATTTCAGGGCTTACAGTATGGTGACAAAACGCCTGACCAGCCTACCAGTAAAACCAGGAATCCAAAGGCTCCATTCCCACTCAATTGCCTGATAGCCCCAGGAACAGCTTGTTTCTAAAGAAGCGGATAGATTGGAGTTTGGGGTAAAAGAAAAGCAACAGCTATTCCAAAAGACATCTTTCCATCTTTCATTAATTTTAGCACAATTTTTCTAACAAAACTAATGTATAATAAATCTAGTTTTGTGGTCCATAATGCTTACTGACTTACTACAAATAAATTGCAGGCTACAAGTCATCCTCATAAAAGAATTTTTGAAATAGATTTCCTGATTTTTTAGTTAGACATCAGGCTATCCAATGAGCTTAAAGCAGTTATTACAAAGCAATTTAAATTTTCTAAATGGAAAATACTAACAACTGAAGAGAGTTGGATTTTTTTGAGTACAAGGGAAGGTTTTATTACTTATTTTCAAAGTAAAACAACTCCTAAAGGGATATAGGGCATGAAGAAATCAAAGACATCATTTTGTTTAACCCTGACACATGATTTTAGCAGGTGCAGGCAAGTTGAGAGCACAGAATACCAGACCTTGACCTTGAACAAAACTTAGCATGTGTGTGCCAGCAATAGGCTGCCTCACACCCTTAGAGACCACAAGCAGATGCAGCCAAGTCAGGGATTCAATTAAAGGGAAAAAAAGGATCGATCTGTAAAGGCCTTTTAGGTGTTAGCAAGCAAAGCATTATTTGTTGCTTTTAAATTTGCAAATAATTGAGTTCAGTATCCATTCAGAGCATTAAGGAGGGTCTTTATTTAGATTCTTCATGACAAAGGGGAAATGGTAATTAAGGCAGTTCGGAAAATTTTGGAGGTAGACAGAGAAATTACAAATAGGACCCTCTGACTGTGGCTGCCACTAAAGTAAATTGCAAAACTGCCCAAGAAAACAACAAATGCTATTCTCTGAGAGCTGAGGCTTTATGTACACATAAATGGCTATTTTCCCCAGACACGGTAAATGAATAGTGCCAACTTTTTCTCAACTCAACCTTGGTTCTCAGTTAGTGGATTCTGGGCAACTGTCAAAAACAACCAAGCATCCTGGTGAGACTAAACACAAGAATATATTTTGTATCTGCATTTCTCCAATCAGAGAGCATGTAACTCTTACTATGGTCTTTGTTAACTGTAATGGGAACAGAACCTGATTGTGCTAGGTACAACAGCTACTCAGAGCAAGATTAGCTTGTGTTCTAAATTTGGTAGTGGTTGGGCCAGTGCTGTGTTACCCACGTGGTGGTGGTGGTGGTTTAGTCGCTAAGTCGTGTCCGACTCTTGCGACTCCATGGACTGTAGCCCTCCAGGCTCTTCTGTCCATGGGATTCTACAGGCAAGAATACTGGAGTGGGTGGCCATTTCCTCCTATTTCCTATCAAATATGTGACTCTTTCAAAATAAAGCTCAAAAGAGACTTAGAATTGAACAAACATAACTTCTGAATATTTGAAGAAGCTATATTTGAATTAGAGACAGCCCAGGCTGCTGCTAAAGGAATTCCAGTACAGGTGAATTGAGACCCTGATTAGTGAATTACAGTTGTTTAGGGCTCCCTGGTGGCTATAATGGTAAAGAATCCACCTGCATTGCGGGAGCCCTGGGTTTGATCCGTGGGTCAGGAAGATCCCCTGGAGAAGGGAATGGCTAGTATTCTTGCCTGGAGAATTCCATGGACAGAGGACTAATACTTCCACTTTTCATTGACCAAATTGTGCCTTCCCTGACTCCAATTCGTGCATTGAAATCCCAACCCTAGTACCACAGAAAAAGACCACACAGGTTCTTTTCATAAGGGTGGGTAAGTTAAAATTCAATCATCAAGGTGGGATTAAATCAATATAACTGATGTCCTTATAAGAGGAAATTTGGACACATACATATATTGACAATAAACTGTGGAAAATTCTGAAAGAGATGGGAATACCAGACCACCTGACCTGCCTCTTGAGAAACCTATATGCAGGTCAGGAAGCAACAGTTAGAACTGGACATGGAACAACAGACTGGTTCCAAATAGGAAAAGGAGTACCTCAAGGCTGTATATTGTCACTCTGCTTGTTTAACTTATATGCAGAGTACATCATGAGAAACGCTGGGCTGGAAGAAGTACAAACTGGAATTAAGATTGCCAGGAGAAATATCAATAACCTCAGATATGTAGAAGACATCACCATTATGGCAGAAAGTGAAGAGGAACTAAAAAGCCTCCTGATGAAAGTGAAAGAAGAGAGTGAAAAAGCTGGCTTGAAGCTCAACATTCAGAAAACAATGATCATGGCATCTGGTCCCATCACTTCATGGCAAATAGATGGCGAAACAATGGAAACAGTGTCAGATTTTTGGGGAGGGCTCTAAAATGACTGCAGATGGTGATTGCAGCCATGAAATTAAAAGACGCTTACTCCTTGGAAGGAAAGTTATGACCAACCTAGATAGTGTATTAGAAAGCAGAGACATTACTTTGCCAACAAAAGTCCATCTGGTCAAAAGTATGGTTTTTCCAGTGGTCATGTATGGATGTGAGAGTTGGACTGTGAAGAAAGCTGAGCACCGAAAGATTGATGCTTTTTAACTGTGGTGTTGGAGAAGACTCTTGAGAGTCCCTTGGACTGCAAGGAGATCCAACCAGTCCATCCTAAAGGAGATCAGTCCTGGGTGTTCATTGGAAGGACTGATGCTGAAGCTCAAACTCCAATACTTGGGCCACCTCATGCGAAGAGTTGACTCATTGGAAAAGACCCTGATGCTGGGAGGGATTGGGGGCAGGAGGAGAAGGGGACGTCAGAGGATGAGATAGCTGGACGGCATCACTGACTTGATGGACATGAATTTGGGTAAACTCCGGAATTGGTGATGGGCAGGGAAGCCTGGCATGCTATGATTCATGGGGTCGCAAAGAGTCGGACACGACTGAGTGACAGAACTGAACTGAACTGAACGTGTATTGAGGGAAGATGACTTGAAGACACAGGAGAAAATCACCATCTACAAGCCAAGTGGAGAAGCCTGAAATAGATTCTTTTTTCATGGCCCTTAGAAGGAACCAATTCTGCTAACACTCTGATCTCGAACTTCTCGCCTCCAGATTTGCAAAAAAAAAAAAAAAAATTCTGCGGCTTTAGTCAGCCAGTCTGTGGTAGCTTTTTATGGTACGCTTAGCAAACTGATATATAGGCATTCATCTACTTTCCTTTTAATGGAAAACAATATATCGAAAATTCTGTACAAAGTATAATTGGTCTCTTTTGACTTTCCCTTCCACTTGACCAGTCAGAGGCAGAAAACTGAAAACTCAAAGTTCCCATAATCGTTGTTTTGTGTCCTCTGGAAGCAGGCCTATTTTCCTCTAATTTCAGACGTATTTTCCCAGCAATATTAGTGTTATTATAGTTCTTCACTTCTTGATTCTTTTGTTATTTTTTCAATTGTTTCAGAAATTAGGTGAGGAAGAGAGGTGCTTTGTACTCGCCCCTACAAGGGTTCTAAAAGTTTGCCTTGATGATAATGAAAGTTCGTGTGATGATCACAAATTCTTTTATTTTTTTTCAAATTTACAGAACCTATTCTTTCACTACCTTGCTCACTTCCCTGAGACAATGCCGTGTTCTATTTGAAGAGGCTGTGATAAACTGCAGATTTAGGGATATCACCCTGATTAACCATGCCCTAGAGTTGTTTTTGTTTCCAAGACTTTCTTTTGATGTGTATTATCCCAAGAACAGATGAACAAACCACACATTTGGAATTGTTAAACTATTTCTCAAAATATTTTTCAAAATTTTAAAAAGCAAAATGCATTCTCATAAACACTTTTCCCATTAAAGCAGTGCGTGTTGTAACACAAACTCTCTCCATATGGTTCTGATTCATTTACACTTAACTCATCAAAAAGTTGTTTGGGGGAAAAAAATACTTGATTGCCCAGTAAATTGTTTTCATCATTTTATTTTAAAAACAGGACATGTTATCCAAAGTAAACAAAATTCAAAGTGGACAATTGATGTCTAATTCTATCCTGTTGTTCTAAGACTCAGTGTTTTATATTCAAACATCCACATGGTCATTTCTAAGCCAAACAATCACTAAAATATTTACAAATACATATGGTTCTCTAGAAAAATGTGAAGATGTTGTCCTATATAGCTTTGATATAATAATTCCATGCCGAAATTGTAGCTCAATTAAAATACAGCATTATGAAGGCCTTGGGTCAGATAAACACACTGCTAAAACGTATAATACAAACACTGGTTGTACTAGATTCTACAGAGATTTAGAATGAAATTATAGTAATTTATAGTCCAAACTTGCACTATTTTGTACTGGTGACTGAGCTCAGGTTTTTTAGTGGGTAGAGTATTCCACAATGACTTTATTTAACTCCTTTGAATAACTTATAACTTGGAACAATAAATGTTACTGAATTACAAATGTATATTAAAAATTTTGAAAGAAAATAAAAACTGGATATTAAGTTACACATCCAGAATTAATGATGATTTTAATACATTTCTGAAGTTTGATATATCTAACCAAAGAGGCCTCATTAACTTTGTAGGTTTTCACCTTGTCATTGCTATAATATTTCATAGAAGACTTAAATTACAATGAGTTGTTCTAATAATTTTTAATATTAATCATAATTAAATAAGCCTATGAGTATATAACTATAAACTTCTAGTTTTAAATTGAATCAATTTTTATATCAATTATGTTATGTATGTTGAAAAAAATTTGTCATATTGAGATGACTACCATATACAGGCATATTGCTAGTGGATTTTAAAATTTTTTTTATTCAGGTTTTTAAACGTTGTATTCCTCTAGGTTGTTTTTAGCTATAAAGTAAGAACACCCAAAAAAATGAAATAAAAGCAGATGAATAAAACTTAAATCCTCAGCTAACAATGAATCAGTGATAGTCCATAACAGATGCTATAAAATATTTTCCTTTGAACAGAATTTTACAATAAAATAATCCTAAGATAATTATTATGATAGCTATGAACTACTGAATGACTTTACATATATTATGTTCAATCCTCACAATTATCTTAAATTTTTCAAATGTTTTCTTCAGAGTTTAGGTAAGGAAACAGAGGATTAGAAAGGCAGCATAACTTTTAAAACTAGTAAGAAACCAGGTCAAATTTAAACCAAACCTGATTTGTTCTAATAAATTAGTTTTTTCCACTGCAATCTTCATTCTCACAAATTTCTTAAGAAGAGTCTGTAATAATGTTCTGTCTGGCAGAAACTACTGCAAATTTTAAAAACTAATGTATAATGAAAATTTAGTAACATAAAAGTCTTTAAATACTGAGTCAAAAATCTGATTTTTTTCTGTAAAAGTCTAGTTCTAGATTTAATTATTATTAATGTATAAGAATGGACAAATTATAGTTTATGGAAAATCCAGTCTTTGTTTTTGCACAGGCTATGAGCTATATTAAAATGACTGAATGACTGAAAAAAATTAAAAATAATATTTCATGACATATGAAACTTAAATTTCAGGGTCCATAAATAACATTTGATTAGAACACAGCGACATATATTTGTTCATTGTCCGTGTCAGCAACAAAGACTGTATGACATGCAAAATCTGAAATATTTACTATCTGGTTCTTTACAAAAAGATTTGCTGGTCCATGACATACACTAATAAATAAGAGCTTTGAATCACATTTTAAATAATATGAATTAAGGCATTTTACTATATATGGTAAAAATAAAGTTGCAGAGAATGGATTAGAGTTGTCCCTATGTATTTGCAGGGAATGATTTTAGTATGCAATCTATGGTTGGTTGAATCCACAGATGTGGGCCCTGTGGATGCTGAGGGCTAATGGTAATTGGAAGAAAATGTTAATTAAGCCAAAACATAATGATATAGGTCTCTAAGGCAACATATTATATATTATGTAAATTAGTTGCATTGCATACTGCTTTACAATATTAAAACTATTGATTGCCAAATATTACTATGACATCATTGGTAGAGCGGGTAGTTTCCCAAAGAAAACTACCAATTTGGAGACCCAAAAGAATGAAAATAACTTAGGTTTTCTATAGGAAAAATGCCTTGCACCCACATAAAGGAGTTGTAAGAAAAGAAAGTTGTCCTTAAAAAGATTTATAATGTCTGACATGATTTAAGTTGTGCAGATAAAGTTATATGTGACAAATTAACTAGAAATCAAATATGTGAAATTCATGGAAAAAACATAAGAGAATTGCATAGCAAATATTTCAGTTAGAAAATAAACACTGTAGCCTTATGCTGCTCTTTTATTGTGCAGAATATGAGTTATGGCAGTAGGTCATCTTGCAAAAATGAAAATAATTTATTTTAATAGAAAGTATTTTTTGGTCAAAACCATATGCATACCAGCTTCCACAGCTCCTTTTGATTACAATGATATACTGCCATACAAATAATGGATACCATATAATACTTAGCATGAAACTGTCAACTTTTATCCTTTAACTTTTATTTAGAAACCACAAACATTTAGAGTCAAAATGTATGAACTGATATAAAATCTGCTGTTGTGATTTATCTAAAAGCATGGCATAAGGCAAACATACAAAGCTAATGGTATCAAAGTACAACAGAATCCCTTAACTATATTTCCTAGGGCTACCTGTGTCTAACACAGGAATTTGTAGAGAAAGGATATATGTATATTTCAATTAATTGATGCATTAAGACAATTCACATTTAAAAGAACACCCACTTGTACCATTGCCACTTGAAAAAGAAGCTCAGTTAAAAAAAAAAAAACAACTATAAACAAATGGGAACATATACCATACTTATGCACTGGAAGAAGAAAATATAGTTAAAATGACCATACTACTAAATGCAATTTATAGATAATGCAATCTCTATTAAAATACCAATGACATTTTTCACAAAATGAAAGTTCTAAAATATATGAAAAATTGTTAATAAGTAAGTTCTAAGAGTTTTCATCACAAGAAAAAAAATTTTTCTTTTTCTTTTTTCTTTTGTTTTGTATTTATAGCAGACAATGGAGCTCATTAAACTTATCATGGTGATCATTTCATGATGTGTGTAAAGTCAAATTATTATGCTGTGCACCTTCAACTTATACATCCTACATGTCAATTATATCTCAATAAAATTGGAAGAAAAATAAAGTATTATTGATATAGATGAATTAGAACTTACCATGTTTGCAGCTACTTCTACTTTTTTTTTTTTCTCTTGTTTTCTTGTTTGCTTACTTTTCCAGGTCTTTGGTTTTAATTGACTAATTTACTTGGCTGCATTTCACTTGTTCTTTTAGCAGAACATCTATAACAATGGCATTATTCTAACATCCATGCTTTATAAAAACATTCTATATTAATTTTTATAATTATAGATTAATGGTAAAAATAAAAGGTCTTACGTTTTAACTTAATTTAGTCCTTCTTTGACATTCTCCCTTTCATGGTAGATCTGACCAATAAAAGTTTCCCTCTCCCTGAAGAACTTCTTTTCATGTTTCTCTGATGGGAGGTCTGCTAGGGATATATTCCCTCAGTTTTTGTCTGAAAAAGTTTCTATTTAAGGGGATATATTAAAAAAAGCAAGAGAGTTCCAGAAACACATCTATTTCTGATTTATTGACTATGCCAAAGACTTTGCCTGTGTGGATCACAATAAACTGTGGAAAATTCTGAAAGAGATGGGAATACCAGACCACTTGACCCACCTCTTGAGAAACCTATATGCAGGTCAGGAAGCAACAGTTAGAACTGGACATGGAACAACAGACTGGTTCCAAATAGGAAGAGGAGTACATCAAGGCTGTATATTGTCACCCTGCTTATTTAACTTATATGCAGAGTACATCATGAGAAACGCTGGGCTGGAAGAAGTACAAGCTGGAATCAAGATTGCCAGGAGAAATATCAATAACCTCAGAAATGTAGATGACACCACCCTTAGGGCAGAAAGTGAAGAGGAACTAAAAAGCCTCCTGATGAAAGTGAAAGAGGAGAGTGAAAAAGTTGGCTTAAAGCTCAACATTCAGAAAATGAAGATCATGGCATCTGGTCCCATCACTTCATGGCAAATAGATGGGGAAACAGTGGAAACAGTGTCAGACTTTATTTTTTGGGCTCCAAAATCACTGCAGATGGTGATTGCAGCCATAAAATTAAAAGACGCTTGCTCCTTGGGAGGAAAGTTATGATAAATCCAGATAGCATATTAAAAAGCAGAGGTACTACTTTGCCAGCAAAGGTCTAGGTAGTCAAAGCTATGGTTTCTCCAGTAGTCATGCAGAAATGTTTGAGCTTTGCCAACAAAGGTCTGTCTGTTTGAGCTTTGCCAACAAAGGTCCATCTGGTCAAGGCTATGGTTTTTCCAGTGGTCATGTATGGATGTGAGAGTTGGACTGTGAAGAAAGTTGAGCGCTGAAAGATTGATGCTTTTGAACTGTAGTGTTGGAGAAGACTCTTGAGAGTCCCTTGGACTGCAAGGAGATCCAACCAGTCTATCCTGAAGGAGATCAGTCCTGGGTGTTCATTGGAAGGACTGATGCTGAAGCTGAAACTCCAATACTTTGGCCATCTCATGCAAAGACTTGACTCATTGGAAAAGACCCTGATGCCTGGAGGGATTGGGGGCAGGAGGAGAAGGGGACAACAGAGGATGAGATGGCTGGATGGCATCACTGACTCGATGGGAATGAGTTTGAGTAAACTCCGGGAGTTTGTGATGGACAGGGAGGCCTGGCGTGCTGCGATTCATGGGGTCGCAAAGAGTCGGACACGACTGAGCGACTGAACTGAACTGAACTGAGTGTTATACTAGAGTCACATTGGTGTTAGGCATGGAGGAGGTAAGTGTTCTATAATCTTATGTTTAAATCTCAGTCATTTAGTGGACTTGTGTCCCTGTATTATGACAGTCAAAGAGTTTCCAAACTTTCTCCTTCCCTGTAGTTGGGGCAGGAAGGTTATAAGGGTGTGAAATTAGGGAAATGTTCTTCCATCGGCAGTAAAGGATAAAGCACTGGCAAAGTCATCTGCAGAGTACAGTTTTTATTTTTGTTTTTAATAGAGAGAACATATTCTGGGTATATTTCACAACAATTATTCTTCCCCTTCTCTTGACAGAGCCAAGAGAGGAGAATGTTTCTTGACTCTCTACTCTGAGAAGCTAGTGGGATTCCTGGAGACAAATGCATAAAAGTGTGCTCACCATCACCACAAACTCAGACTACAGGACATTTCCCAGTCCTGGCATTTTTTAAATCTCTCAGCTTTTAAGAAATCAGAAAAATTAAAATTTAAATATTCCTATCAGTTGGTATTTCCAGAAGCTTCTGCTCCAAGTAAGCAGATCCCAGTTGTGACACTCTGTATTCAAATGTCTCTTCAGATTTTACTGTGGCAATTTGCCAAGCCAATGTAGTTCCCTGACAGGTTCCAGAAAAGTCACTGAATTTCAATTTGTTGAGAATTTTCTTGTTCTAAGGATGACCATTCCAAGCCTTCTACATTTTGAAGCTGAAGCCAGAACTGATTTATTTCTTAACATATATGTTTTATGGAGGTATAGTTGACTTACAATGATGCAGGTACACAGCGAGGTGATTCAGTTATTCATATACATGTATATCATTTTTGAAATTATTTCCCAATATAGGTTATTACAAGATATTGGCTATATTTCTCTGTGCTAAACAGTAAACCTTTGTTGCTTGCTACATGTCTATTTTTTTTTTATTAGAAATCTAGCATTCTATTCATACTAAGTCAAACAAGTGGAATCAAAATGTCATAAATTTTTTTAGGCAAAATTCATATATTTTCCAAAATGTATATATTATACATATTTATGTCTATATACATATAGAAAGAGACACTTATGTCTATATATATACATACATATACATATACAAAAACTTTTCTACTACATGTGATAAAGGTTTAAGAAAGAACATAAAAAAAAAAAAAGAGAGATTAAGAAATTGTAAACCATCAACTAAATGAAATGGAAGCACTGAATATGAAAAAGTAAAACAAACTAGATAAAAGTAAAAAGATCATCATATAGTCCAGATGTTTTTAACCATGACTGCTCATTAGAAACATATCTGGGTCTCTGGAGATATAAAAGCAGTACCTGGGCATTTGTATTTTTCAAAGACTTTCAAGATAATTCTGATATGCATCTGCATTTTAAAAGTGATTACAGGTTTTTCTATTAAATCATGATATAGAGTTCTATTATTTTTCTTTTGACCAATCATGATATAATGGTATTAAGTGAGTGCGCTGTGTGTGCTTAGTCACTTAGTCATGTCTGACTCTTTGTCACCCTGTCAACTGCAGCCTGCCAGGTTCCTCTGTCCACGGGGATTCTCCAGGCAAGGTTACTGGAGTGGGTTGCCATGCCCTCTTCCAGGGGATCTTCCCTACCCTGGGGTTTAACCCAGGTCGCCCACGTTGCAGGTGGATTCTTTACTGTCTGAGCCACCAAGGAAGCCCAAGTGAGTAATAGCTACATAATCATAATAGTGAAACATGTTTATCAGTTTCCACAATCAATAGCCAGACCAAAAAAAAAAAAAAAAACCCAAAAGGTAATTATAATTGCAAGCCATAAAGTGAACCTGAGTAAACTTAACAATATAAAATAACTACATACAATTTGGGGGGGGAGGTCAAGCAGAGTGATGTGCTAAGTGGAAGTGCATACATGCATATGTTTTCATCTGCCCAGCCAGTCTATGTCTTTTCATAGGTAAATTTAATCCATTTACATTTAAGGTAATTTTGGTTCAGGTTTCTTTTCTGCAGGTCTTTTCCTTCTCTTGTGTTTCCTGCCTAGAGAAGTTCCTTCAGCATTTGTTGTAAAGCTGGTTTGGTGGTGCTGAATGCTCTTAACTTTTGCTTGTCTGGAAAGCTTTTGATTTCTCCATCAAATTTGAATGAGAGTCTTGCTGGGTAGAGTATTCTTGGTTGTAGGTTCTTTCTTTCATCATTTTAAATATATCCTACCATTCCCTTCTGGCTTGTACAGTTTCTGTTGAGAAATCCACTGACAGCTGATGGGAGTCTCCTTGTATGTTATTTATCATGTTTCCCTTGTTGCTTTAATATTTTGTCTTTAACTTTTGTCAGTTTGATTACTATGTGTCTTGGTATATTCCTCCTTGGGTTTATCCTGCTTGAGACTGTCTGTGCATCCCTTGTGCACACTTCGTTGACTGTTTCCTTTCCCATATTAGGGGAGATTTCAGCTATTAACTCTTCAAACATTTTCTCAGGTCCTTTCTCTCTCTCTTCTCCTCCTGTGACCCCTAAATGTGAATGCTGGTACATTTAATGTTGTCCCAGAGGTCTCTCAGGCTGTCTTCATTTCTTTTCATTCTTGTTTCTATATTTTGTTCAGCCACAGTGATTTCCACCATTCTGTCCTCCAGGTCATTTATCTGTTCTTCTGCCACAGTTATTCTGCTATTGATTCCTTCTACTGTATTAGTCATCTCTGTTTGTTCTTTGGTTTTTGTAAGGTCTTTGGTAAATATTTCTTGCATTTTCTCCATTGTTTTCCTGAGATCTTGAATCACCTTCACTTTCATTATTCTGAATTCCATTGCTGGAAGGTTGCTTATTTCCTCTGCATTTAGTTGTTAAGCTGGAATCAAGATTGTCAGGAGAACTATCAGTAACCTGATATATGCAGATGACATCACCATTATGGCAGAAAGTGAAGAGAAACTGAAGAGCTTCGATGAAAGTGAAAGAGGAGAGTGAAAAGGCTGGCTTACAACTCAACACTTTAAAAGCTAAAATCATGGCACCCAGTCGCAACATTTCATGGCAAATAGATAGGAAACAATGGAAACAGTGAGAGATTATATTTTGGGGGGTTCCAAAATCACTGCAGATGGTGATTGCAGCCATGAAATCAAAAGATGCTTGCTCCTTGGAAGAAAGGCTATGACAAACCAAGACAGCATATTAAAAAGTAGAGATGTTACTCTGCCAACAAAGGTCCATCTTGCCAAAGCTATGGTTTGGAACATGTGTGGATGTGAGAGTTGGAGCATAAAGAAAACTGAGCGCTGAAGAATTGATGCTTTTGAATTGTGGTGTTGGAGATGACTCCTGGACTGCCCTTAGACTGCAAGGAGACTGAACCAGTCCATCCTAAAGGAAATCAGTCCTGAATATTCATTGGAAGGACTGATGCTGAAGTTGAAGCGCCAATACTTTGGCCACCAAATGCGAAGAACTGACTCATTTGAAAAGACCCTGATGCTGGGAAAGATTGAAGGCAGGGGAAGAAGGGGACGACAAAGGATGAGATCATTGGATGGCATCACTGACTCGATGGACATGAGTTTGAGCAAGCTCCAGGAATTGGTGATAGACAGGGAGGCCTGGCGTTCTGCAGTCCACGTGTCTCAAAGAATTGGACACGACTGAGCGACTGTACTGAACTGAACTGGGGTTTTATCTTGTCCCTTCATCTGCAACATAACTTTCTGCTTTTTCATCATGATTAACTTTCTGTAAAATGATTTTTGTTTTAGCCACTCTGGGACTGTGGTTCTTCTTGCTTCTTCGGTCTGCCCTCTGATGGATGAAGTTAAGAGGCTTGTGTAAGTTTCCATGTAGGAGGGACTGGTAGTGGGAAAAACTGGGTTTTACCCTGGTAGGTAGGGCAAATTCAGAAAATTTATGAGTACATATTTTAGAAACCCATTTAGCTTTACTCTTTATGATTTAAAAATGATGTTTTACCCTGTATATAATAAGACTATGTGTGCTGTGATGTGCTTAGTTGTTCAGTCGTGTCTGACTCTTTGTGACCACATGGACTGCAGCCCTACCAGGCTCTTCTGCTCATGGGGATTCTCCAGGCAAGAATACTGGAGTGGGTTGCCATCCCCTCCTTCGGGGATCTTCCAGGGACTGAACCCAGGTCTCCTACATTGCAAGCAGATTCTTTACCGACTGAGCCACTAGGAAAGCCCAAGACTATGTGTAGTAATAGCAAAATATATATAAAGAAGAAATCAACCCCTTCTATCACTGTGACCAATAAATAGCCTACCTTGAGTTTACAATTAAATTCTACTTTCTGATAAGTCATCAATGGCAGAGAATATGTTTCTCATTACTAAATGAAAGGTTGAAGGGAGTAATACATTTACTTAATGTATTAAATTATTAATTCAATAAAATTCATTTAGGATATAGAATGTCATCAAAGGGACAATGTGTGACATAAGTGTTTGTTTACATACCTTGTCTCCTCTCCTTCCTCCCCTTCCCAAATTCTTTGGCTGTAAATACCTTGAAGATAATGAATTAAGTTTAATCTACTTTGTATCATTGGTGCCTATTATTTTTTTCTTGCTAGACTTCCAGTAATGTTTAGTTCAAATGAATCTTAGAATGTTTTTAAAGAAGATACAAAATATTTTTTGTGTGACTATTTTCTATACTGACTTACAATTAAACCTGAATATACAACATTAAAATATGGATTGTTGAAGATGTTTTAAGTTGCAAGAGGAGTTAATGACTTCCAAGTGCATAGTTTTTGGTCACATAACTTGCTTGTGAAATAGAATTCAGAATACCTAGACAGGTGATATAATAGAACGTTCTTAGCTAATATTCTTTTTGATATAAATTCTTTAAATTGGTGTTTTAACAGAGTCCTGACAGCAAGATGTACAAGGTTATAGTTGGTGATGAAAACATGAAGTGAATATTATTGTCTGTAATGCTTGGAGATAATCCACATGTCTTAGACATGAGAAGAGGAAAACAAAGCCAAGTGTTGATAAAGAAAGGTAAAGAACCCAAAATGATTATGACAGTTTTTGAGTAGAATCAAAATTTGTATCAGGATTTCAAATTTACCTCTAGCAATAAAGGAATTTTGCCTATGGCTGTGGGGTTCAACAAAATGGGCAATGTAGAAGTAATTACTGTCAAATTAAGATGGTGTTTCAGAACTTAGAATTTTTTCTATTGGGAGGTGGATCAAAATAAATATGCAGAAAGCTGGCAAGATGCTTAGAGGCATTTCTATTTCCTGAGAAAGGAACTGACCAAACTCAAGAAGGGCACCAAAGATTCAAACACTGGTTGGTTGTCAGGGCAGAATTATAGGTCTACAAGAAAAGGAGTACAAGTGTAATACTATAGAGAGAAAATGTAAGCAGAAACTCAACCCTGGGGAGTGGGCAAAAATGTGGAGTGTATTCAAGGTCAATTTGAGGACTGTGTAGTTCACAACTCAGTGAACCTCAAGGAGAATTGCATGGAGATGGAGCAGGAGATGTATGCCAATAAGTCAGAGGCAACTGTCAGACATTGCTTCTGTTGGAGACTATGAGGAATTTGAAGAACCTTAAGCCTATCATTTGGGGACACCAAAGGATATAGGTCTCAGATGCCAGAACAAAAGATACAACATAAATAGAAACTATATCATAAGTTTTATATTGAAAAATGCAAGAAAGATTCCTCTCTTGTACCATTTATCTGTGAGAAAACATTTTGAGTTTCTGTGGATTTAGTTGAGCTACATTCTTCCTGACAGGACTCTCAGAATGAGGTCTCTGAAATACACCCCTTGTTACCAGGTGAATTGACTTATTGCATGATCTATTTTAGTATTTTCAGTTCAGTTCATTCACTCGGTCGTGGCTCGACTCTTTGCGGCCCCATGGATTGCTGCATGCCAGGCTTCCCTGTCCACCAATTCCCGGCGCTTGCTCAAACTCATGTCCCTTGAGTCAGTGATGCCATCCAACCGTCTCACCATCTGTCATCCCCTTCTCCTCCTCCCTTCAATCTTTCACAGCATCGGGGTCCTTTCCAGTGAGTCAGTTCTTTGCATCAGGTGGCCAAAGAATTGCAGTTTCAACTTCAGCATCAGTCCTTCCAATGAATATTCAAGACTGATTTCCTTTGGGATGGACTGGTTGTATCTTCTTGCAGTCCAAGGGACTCTCAAGAGTCTTCTTCAACACCACAGCTCAGAAGCATTTATTCTTCAGCATTCAGCTTTCTTTATGGTCCAACTCTCTTTATGGTATCCATGCATGACTACTGGAAAAGTCATAGCTTTGGCAAGACAGACTTTATTGGCAGAGTAATGTCTCTGCTTTTTAATATGCTGTCTAGGTTGGTCATAGCTTTTCTTCCAAGGAGCAAGTGTCTTTTAATTTCCTGGCTGCAGTCACCATCTGCAGTGATTTTGGAGCAAAAAAAAAGTCTGTCACTGTTTCCATTGTTTCTGATCTATTTGCCATGAAGTGATGGGACCAGATGCCATGATTTTAGTTTTTTGAAGGTGGAGTTTTAGGCCAACTTTTTCACTCTCCTCTTTCACTTTCATCAAGAGGCTCTTTAGTTCTTCTTTGCTTTCTGCCATAAGGGTGTTGTCATCTGTGTATCTGAGGTTATTGATATTTCTCCTAGCAGTCTTGATTCCAGCTTGTGCTTCATCCAGCCCAGCATTTCTCATGATGCACTCTGTATATAAGTTAAATAAGCAGGGTGACAGTATACAGCCTTGACGTACCCCTTTCCCAATTTGGAACCAGTCTGTTTTTCCATGGCTAGTTTTAAGTGTTGCTTCTTGATCTGCATACAGATTTCTCAGGAAACAGGTAAGATGGTCTGGTATTCCCAACTCTTAAAGAATTTTTCATAGTTTGTTGTGATCCACAAAGTCAAAGTCTTTGGCATAGTCAATAAAGCAGAAGTAGATGTTTTCCTGGAACTCTCCTGATTTTTTGATGATCCAATGGATTTTGGCAATTTGATATCTGGTTCCTTTGCCTTTTCTAAGTCCAGCTTGAACATCTGGAAGTTCACAGTTCACGTACTATTGAAGCCTGGCTTGCAGAATTTTGAGCATTACTTGTGCCTCAACTGGTAAAGAATCTGCCTGCAATGCAGGAGACATGGGTTTGATCTTGGGTTGGGAAGATCCCCTGGAGAAGGAAAAGGCTACCCACTTCAGGATTCCTGCCTGGAGAATTCCATGGACTGCATAGTGCATGAGGTCGCAAAGAGTCAGACATTACTGAGTGACTTTCACTGCTAGGGTGTGAGTTGAGTGCAATTGTGCAGTAGTTTGAACATTTTTGGCAGTGCCTTTCTTTGGAATTGGAATGAAAATTGACCTTTTCCAGTCCTGTGGCCACTACTGAGTTTTTTAAATTTGCTGGCATATTGAGTGCAGCAATTTCACAGCATCATCTTTTAGGATTTGAAATAGCTCAACTGGAAATCCATCACCTTCTTTAACTTTATCG
This sequence comes from Cervus canadensis, assembly GCF_019320065.1. Taxonomy (NCBI): domain Eukaryota; kingdom Metazoa; phylum Chordata; class Mammalia; order Artiodactyla; family Cervidae; genus Cervus; species Cervus canadensis. The sequence goes on along the minus strand of NC_057388.1, from coordinate 33,551,250 downwards.
TAGTGATGCTTCCTAAGGCTCATTTGACTTCACATTCTGGGATGTCTGACTCAAGGTGAATGATCACACCATCTTGGTTATCTGGGTAATGAAGGTCTTTTTTGTATAGTTCTGTGTATTCTTGCACCTCTTCTTAATAGCTTCTGCTTCTGTTAGGTCCATAACATTTTCAGTTTGGACTTTGATTTTTATGAACTTATGATATTGTTACTGGAATACTATTCGCTTGCATGTTCTGTCATTTAGTTGTGTCTGACTATTCGTGACCCCATTTACTGTAACCTGCCACACTCTCTGTCTATGGGATTCTCCAGGCAAGAATACTGGAGTGGGTTGCCATGCCCTCCTCCAGGGGATCTTCCTGACCCAGGGACAGAACATGAGTCTCCTATGATTCCTGCATGCAGACAGATTCTTTACCACTGAACGACTGGGGAAGCCCATTTTAACATAAATGCAAGGTGAAAAATGGGTTTTATATATATATAAATTGCTTGTATATAAATATAAACAAATATTTTATATACAAATATAAACAAACAAAATATAAATTGTTTATGTATATATAAATAACATAAAAATGGGTTTATATATACATATAAATGACATACAATTTGTATAATTGATTAAATATAGCAAATTTTTGATAACTCACTTTAAAATTAATCAAACTCATTATTCAATATTAATTTAAAGTGGTACGTCTCAACCTTGTTTCATAACTTTTATTCATTTAGGAAATTTTCCAATAAAAAGTACTTTGTAAACTAACTTCATAGTTAGATGTCTGAGATATCACAAATATCTTATTATTATAGTTTCAGATTTCTGAATCATTGTAATCATTATACTTGTTTCCAAATTTTATGTAATCAACAGGCATCCAGGAAAAGTGTAAAAAAAAAAAAAAACACACACACTGGAACCAACTTGAACACTTACTTCACCTATTTTTTTTTTTTTTGAGACAGAACTTAAGTTCTGCCTATTTAGAAAAATTTAACCTTTTAATACTGATAGTGGTAGTCACCATATTATACATTAGATCTTCAGACTTCATGCATCTTATAACTGAAAGTATTGGTTCACCATCCTCTCCCTATTTCCCCTATCCCCAGGCCCTGGAAACCACCATTCTACTGTTTCTATGTGTTTGAGCTCTTATTTTTAGGTCCCACATAAAAGTGATATCAGGTAGTATTTTTCTTTCTGTCTTGCTTATTTCATTTAGCATAATGCTCTCTAGGTTTATCCACATTGTCACAAATATCAGAATTCAGAATTTCTTTGTTAAGGTTCTGTATTATTTATATACATATATATATGTATATGTATATAAAACTTCTCACACATATAACTTCTCTTCACATCTTCTCTAGCCATTCAACTGTCATTGGACACTCATTGTTTACATATCTTGAATATTATGAAGAACATCACCTTCAACATGGAAAAGAAAGCATCTCTTTGAGAAACTGATTTCATTTCCTCTGGATATATATCCAGAAGTGGGACTGCTGGGGTCATAAATGGCTCTATTTTTAGTTTTTGAGGAACCTCCAAATTGTTTTTCCTAGATTCTGCACTAATTTACATTCTCACCAACTGTGCAAGGGTCCCTTTTCTCTACAACCACTCTGACATTTGTTTATCTCTCATCTTTTTGATAAAAGACATCCTAGCAGGTTGTCTGAAAAATTAATATCTCATTGCGCTTTTGATTTTCATTTGCCTAATGAGTAGTGATGTTGAGTGTATTTCCATGTACCTAGTGGCCATTTGTATGTCTTGAAAAAAAAAAATCTTCAGGGTCTTTGCCCATTTTTTAATTGAGTTATTTGGTTTTTTGTTAGTGAGACATATGAGTTTCTTGTATGTTTTGGATATTAACCCCTTATCATATCTGTAGCTTGCAAATATTTTCTCTCATTACATAAGTTGTCTTTTTGTTTTATGGATAGTTTGTTGTGCAGAAGTAAAATTTGATTCATGACATTTTTTACCTTTGTCAGTTATCAAATATCTATTTGATAGGTATATATTCTGTTTATTCATTTTTAAGTGGGAATTATGTAGATATTATATTAATAAATATAAAGTTATAATAAGAAAGGTAAGCATAACATTGGAAAAGAAAAGTGGTGGAAAAAAAATTACTTTTGCTCCCAATTTTCAAACTTTTTTCTTTGTGAGTGAAAAATACTGTTGCCCCACTAGCCCCTCCTAACAGAATAAGAAAGAAGCACTTTACAGTTCCCTTAAATAAAAAGTAATGAAGAATCAAGGTATATTTAAAGGTTTGGGATTTATTTAATAATGCATTTCTTTTTCATTTTAACATATAAAAAACACATTTTAACATTTAAAAATCACAAAAAGAATATTTGGTTTATTTTATCTAAAAAAAATTAAAATACTTTCAAGTTCTGAAGACAGAAAACTGCATGAGCTTCAAAGAAAACGGATAATTTATAATTGCATTGATTCATTCTATTATATGATTGTTGTTGTTCAGTTGCCCAATCTTATCCAGCTTTTTGCAGTCCCATGGACTGCAGCACTCCTGGCCTCCCTGTCCCTTACCATCTCCCGGAGTTTGCCCAATTTCATGTCCGTTGCATCAGTGATGTTATCCAGCCATCTCATCCTCTGACACCCTCTTTTCCTTTTGCCCTCAGTATTTCCCAGCATCAGGGTCTTTTCCAACGAGTCCTCTGTTCTCATCAGGTGACCAAAATACTGGAACTCCAGCTTCAGCATCAATCCTTCCAATGAGTATTCAGGGTTGGTTTCCTTTAAGATTGACTGCTTTGATCTCCCCACTGCCCAAGGGATTCTCAGAAGTCTTCTCTAGCACCACAGTTCAAAGGCATCAATTCTTTGGTGCTCTGCCTTCTTTATATTCCAGATCTCACAACCATACATGACCACCAGGAAGACCAAAGCCTTGACTCTACAGACCTCTGTCGGCAGAGTGATGTCTCTGCTTCTCAACACACTATCTAGGTTTATCATAACTTTCCTGTCAAGAAGCAAATGTCTTCTGATTTCATAGCTGCTGTCACCATCCACAGTGATCTTAGAGCCGAAGGAGAGGAAATCTGTCACTGCTTCCACCTTTTCTCTTCTACTTGCCATGAAGTAATGGGGTTGGATGCCATGATCTTAGTTTTGTTTTTTGTTTTTTTTTTTAATATTTAGTTTTAAGCTGGCATTTTCATTCCCCTCCTTCACCCTCATCAACAGGCTCTTTAGTTCATCTTCACTTTCTGCCATTAGAGTGGTATCATCTGCATGTCTGAGGTTGTTGATGTTTCTCATGCCTATCTTGATTCCAGCTTTTAACTCATCCAGCCCAGCATTTCTAATGACGTGCTCAAGTGTTAGCTGCTCAGTTGTGTCTGACTCTTTGCAACCCACAGACTGTAGCCTGCCTGGTTTCTCTGTCCATGGAATTCTCCAGACAAAAGTACTGGAGTGGGTTTTCATGCCCTCTTCTAGGAGATCTTCCTAACCCAGAGATCGAACCTGAGTTCCCCGTATGTAGACAGAGTCTTTACCATCTGTGCCACCAGAGAAGCATGGTGAAAACAGACAACCTTGATGTACTCCTTTCTCAATCCTGAATCAATCAGTTGTCCCATACATGGTTCTAACTTTTGCTTCTTGACCCACATACAGGTTTCTCAAGAGACAGGTAAGATGGTCAGCTATTCCCATCTCCTTAAGAGCTTTCCACAGTTTCTTATGATGCACACAGTCAAAGGCTTTAGCATAGTCAATGAAATAGACACAGATGTATTTCTGGAACTCCCTTGCTTTCTCTATGATCCAGTGAATGTTAGCAATTTGATCTCTGATTCCTCTGCCTTTTCTAAACCCAGATTGGACATCTGGAAGTTCTTGATTCATGCAATGCTGAAGCCTAGCATGCAAGTTTTTAAGCATGATGCTACTAGCATGGGAGATGAGTGCAATTGTCTGATGATTTGAACAATCTTCAGTACTGCCCTTCTTGGGAATTGAGATGAGAATTGATCTTTTCCAGTCCTGTGGCCACTGTTCAATCTTCCAGATTTGCTGACACATTGAGTGCAATACTTTGATAGCATTATCTTTTAGTGTTTGAATAGCTCTACTGGAATTCCATTGCATCCACTATCTTTATTGACAGCAGTGCTTCCTAAGGTCCACCTGATTTCACACTCCAGAATGTCTGGCTCTGGGTGACTGACCACACCATTGTAGTTATCTGGTTCATTAAGATCATTTTTGTACAGTTCTTCCATGTATTCTTTCTATCTCTTCTTGACCTCTTCAGCTTCTACTAGGTCTTTGTCATTTCTGTTCTTTATTGTGCCCATTTGGGCAAAATTTCCCCTTGATATTTCCAATTTTCCTGAAGAGATCTCTAGTCTTTCCCCTTCTATTGTTTTCCTCTATTTCTTTACATCATTCATTGAAGAAGGCCTTCTTGTCTCTCTTGACTATTCCCTGGAACTTTGCGTTTAGTTGGGTCTACCTTTCCCTTTCTCTCTTGTTTTTGTTTCTTATCTTTCTGCAGCTATTTGTAAGGCCTCCTCAGATAACCACTATGCCTTCTTGATTTTCTTTTTCTTTGTGATGATTTTGTTCACTGCCTCCTTTACAATATTATTGACCTCTGTGCATAGTTCTTCTAGCACACTATTGAAGTGAAGAAGTGAAGTGAAGTGAAGTGAAGTCACTCAGTCATGTCCGACTCTTTGTGACCCCATGGATTGTAGCCTACCAGGTTCCTCCGTCCATGGGATTCTCCAGGCAAGAATACTGGAGTGGGTTGCCATTTCCTTCTCCAGGGGATCTTCCAGACCCAGGGATCAAACCCGGGTCTCCCACATTGGAGGCAGACGCTTTAAACTCTGAGCCACCACACTATTAACTAGATCTAATTCCTTGAATCTCTTTGTTACCGCTACTGCATATTCATAGGGGATTTGAATTAAGTCGTAACTGGCTGGTCTGGTGGTTTTCCTCACTTTAGTTTAAACCTGAATTTTGATATGAGAAGCTGATGATCTGAGCCACAGTCAGCTCCAGATCTTTATTTTTGCTGACGTATATACATTGTCTCCATTTTTGGCTACAAAGAATGTAATCAATTTGATTTTGATATTGACCATTTGGTGATGTCCATATGTAAAGTTGTCCCTTGGGTTGTTGAAAAGGGTGTTTCCTGTGACCAGTGCATTTTCTTGGCAGAATTCAGTTAGCCTTTGCCCTGCTTCATTTTGTACTCCAAGGCCCAAACTTAGCTGTTACTCCAGGTATCTCTTGACTTCCTACTTTCGCATTCTAATCCCCATTGATGAATAGAACATCTTTCTTTGATGTTAATTCTTCTAGGTCTTCATAGAACTGATCAATTTCAGCTTCTTCAGCATCAGTGGTAAGGGCATAGACTTGCATTACTGTGATGAACAGCTTACCTTGGAAACAAACCAAGATCATTGTGTCATTTTTGACTTGTACCCAAGAACTGTGTCTCAGATGGTTTTGTTGACTATGAAGGCTATTTCATTTCTCTAGGATTCCTGTAGCTTCAGGAGAGAAAGTATGGTTATGTGGTGATCCTAAGGCCTACAGATTAATTTATCAACAATAGAAAACAAATTAAATAAAGTATTACATATACACTGGAAATCTATATTGCAATTAAGGACCATGTTATATATGAGCATACGAATTGGCATTAGGCTTCCCTGGTGTTTCGGCTGTTAAAGAATCTACCTGCAATGCAAGAGACCGCTTGCAGTGCAGAAGACCCAGGTTTGATCCCTGGGTTGGGAAGATATTCTGGTGAAGGAAATGGCAACCCACTCCAGCATTCTTGCCTGAAAAATCCCATGGACAAAGGAGACTTGCAGACGACAGTCCATTGGGTCATAAGAGTCAGACACAACTTAGCGATTAAATCACCACCACCACCAAATGGCATTATGTTAAATAAATACAATAATTGACATTGAAAATACCGCAATGCATAATAAAATGATAGAAGCAGATTACAAAACTGCTTATTACATATTTATTTACATAAAGAGCATATATGAATAAACCCAAGGTAGTGAGGCCTTCGGAAACATTCATAGAATCATGTGCCATTCTGATTTAAACTTTAGGCCTGAACACTAAATCACACTTGCTAAACAATTATCTTAGGGCTGAATCCCAGTAAACTTCATGTTAAGTTTTTTTCTATATTTTATTTATTTTTATTTTTTAATTTTTTTAAAGTTTTTTTCTATATTTTATACTCATGATACTCTAATTTAGGAAAGGAAGAAATAGATTTCAAGATAGTATATATATTTTGTTGTTCTAATTAAACAGATGTGTTAGTGACAACATCAGGGCTTCTCTGATATCAGGGCTCAGATGGTAAAGAATCCACTTGCAATGTGGGAGACCTGGGTTAAGTCCCTCAGTTGGGAAGATTTCCTGGAGGAGGGCATGGCAGCCCACTCTAGTATTCTTGCTTGGAGAATTCCCATGGACAGAGGAGCCTGGTGGACTTCAGTCCTTGGGGTCACAAAGAGTCAGACATGACTGAGCAACTAAACACAGCAAGCGCTCAGTGACAATACCAAGTACCTGAATGTTTAAGCCAATTCTTAAAGTTAGGGTAAGGTTTTATTTCTAATTCTTCTATTTGTAAGAAGTCTAGAGATGCACTAATATATTTTTAAAGTGAAAATAAAGTTTTATGAAAGTGGTAAAATACTTAAAAATATGATAACCTAAAATACATAAAAATATGAAGCCAATCTAACAACATTGTATCAACTCAGCCTGCTTTTACCATAAAATATTTTTTACAGGCTATATTTCAGCTACCCATTAACACACAATACACACAGAGCTATTTTTTACTTTCATAGTTGTATGTCATAATATCAATTTTACATGGAGTAAGACTGATAACTTTATAATAGCTTCCTTGCCTGTATGAAATCAGTGAATTAAGCAAGGTTTTTAATTGTTTTAAAAAAAAACTCTTAAATCACAACTTGATAGCAATTTTCCCTAACAACAAGTATAAATTACCTTCTAGCTTAATGAAAATTAATTGTTTTTCTGCCTTGACAATTATGCTGTGATTGATCAAGTTTAAAGGACCTGCAAGGTTCATTTGCTGTAATTCTATTGTAATCCATTAAATCTGCAGTGGAAGATGAGTTTTAACTTATCCACATATTAAGGAATTCTAATAGCAGCTCTGCATGTCACTGTTTACACAAAAGTGATATATCAAATTGCCTCTTTCTCTTAGCTCAATTAATGTTGTTTGGCTTTACTGATATGAGACATTCATATCAGTATGAGTTCTACTGTGGTGCCTTCATAACTAATGCATTTATTTCACATTTTTAATTCAAGCAACAAAAATTAAAGAAAAGTAATGAAGGTTTGTGGTCTAGCAGTAGCAAATAAATGAAATAGCTTGATGTAATAAAACTTCTCCATAATAAAAAATTATGTATCTCTTCAAACAAATTCTACTTCAAAAAAAAAAAAAGAGACAAAAATTTATACCTGTTAAAAAGACAAAAATGAAAAAGGTGGGTAATATTAGAAAGAACAAAACGAGATGGGAACTGTAGTGTACTATGGCTGGGACTCTAAACCTTAGAGTCCATCTAGAAAGTGGTGTATTTCCATAAATCTAGATGAAATTAAATATGGGTATCATATCCCAGAAAAATCCATAAAGTGAGAAGTATAGAAATGGTTGCTGAGTTACTATTTGTATCAGTAGGAAGTCTGGGGGCGATATCATGGTTCATCTCTAAGGAAGAGGATAAGTAAAGGATTAAAGAGAAAGAATAAACTATAAGACTTTAGATTGTAAAATATGAGACTGTATTTTCAGTAATATTCAGGCATAATAGTATCTATAATTTTATGTATTATTACAAAATGTATTATAAATGCTAATGTTTTGAACTGTGGTGTTGCAGATGTTTGAGAGTCCCTTGGAATGCAAGGAGATCCATCCAGTCCATCCTAAAGGAAATCAGTCCTGAAAATTCATTGGAAGGACTGATGCTGAAGCTGAAGCTCCAATACTTTGATCATCTGATGCAAAGAACTGACTCATTGGAAAAGACCCTGATGCTGGGGAAGATTGAAGGCAGGAGAAGAGGATGACAGAGGATGAGATGTTTGGATGGTATCTCCAACATTATTTTCAGCCCAATTATTATTTTCAGTCCAATTATTTGGACTGAATTATTTTCAGTCCAATTCATATCTAGTGGATAGTAGCCAAGTCAATATATTGAAGTCCTAAATAACACTATCCATAAAGAAACAAACTTTAAAACTTAATCATAAAAGATAAACTTCATTCAAAACATGAAACATTTAAAAAAATGACCATATATTAGAAAATGGAAAATTCTATGAGGCAAAACTAATAAAAACAAGATTTCTGATTATAACACAATAGATATATATACATGTATATATATACATATATATACATATATGTATATACATGACCTGACATAAAATACCAGACCACCTCACCTGCCTCCTGAGAAACCTGTATTCAGGTCAAGAAGCAGCAGTTAGAACCAGACATGAGTTTGAGAATACTCTGGGAGATGGTGAAGGACAGTGAAGCCTGGCATGCTGCAATCCATGGGGTCACAAAGAGCTGGAACTGAACAACATGAAAACTACAAACATTTCAGGAAAAACTAAAGATGGCCTAAATAACTGAAGAGCTATTTAATGGTTCAAAGATTGGAAGATACTAAATACTATTAGGGTATCAGTCTTTCCCAACTTGATTTATAGAATCTTCATGATGCCAAACATAATCTCTGTAAGTACATGTACATAAATTGACAAGATAAATCTAAAATTTATATGGAACAATAAAGGATGCCAAAACAACTTAGAAAAAGGAATATTTGGAGGACTATCTAATTTCAGGATTTACTATAAAATGACAGTAATCAAGACAACTTGGTACTGGCATAAAGATAAAACTACAGATAAATGAAAAAATAGAAAGTCCAAAAATAAACATACACATATGTGGTCAGCTTGTTTTTGGCAAAGATGCCAAGGTAATTCAATTAGGTGAACATTATTTTTTTAATCAGGAAACAGTGCTAAAACCAGTGGATATCCACACAGAAGAATTAATATACCCTTGTCTGATGACACCACAAAAATTAACTTGAAGGACACATATGGATCTAACTATAGGCAAGTGTGTATGTGTGTGTGCATTCGTGTGTGTGTGAGTATATACAATAAGATAAAGCAAATGTGGCAAATGTTAAAATGAGTGACCCCAGATGAAGATAAAAGGGATAGGCACTATATAGTTTTTTCAACTTCTCTGTAGCTTTAAAATTTTCAAACCAAAATTTTTGAGAAAAGTTCTGAGTCAAATATGAAAAATATTAATATTAAAAATAAAATGATTAATAGAAATATTTAATAACTTAGTTAATTCTATTAGGTTTAACATTTAAATGCTGCATTCATGAAGAATCTAATTGGCTAATCAGTACCTAATACTCAAATTGTTGCTTAAATAAGCTATCTTTGTTCTTCACTATGGGGGTATATAACTTGTTTATATACAACTTCATAAATAGGTCACACTCTATAAACTTCAAACAGGCCTAAGTGGCTGTAACTTCTTATCTCATCAAAACCATGAATGTGCTGAGAAGAAAACTTTAATAGGCTTGAAATTAAGACAGTTCTTCATCCCCATTCAGATTCTGAGATAGTTTATCAGACTAAATCCCATGACATTCTAGAACAACATTCTATTGCAGTCTTGCCAGAGATAAATCCATTTGTTACTCAGTAAAAATGTATCTGTTTTCATTTTAATCAGAAAGCAATACCCTTTTTTCTGTTACTGTCTTTCATCTTTGAAACACAAAATGTTTTAAGTATTATCCATTATAAAGAAAAGAGAAAGGAGCTAGAGATGGGCTGACTTTATTGCAGTGTCTCCCCCAAGGCCTGACACAAAGGCTAGAAAACTCAACAATCTCAGCTTCTTAGAAGTAGTGCAAGGTTACACTCACTGGAATTCAATGCCCTTTGGGTTAATAATCATGCTTCAGTAATGTTTCTCTTAAGTTTATTTTCCTGTAAAGCCAAACACAAATCTGCCTTTACAAGGGCATTATGTTTTTCAAAAGTGAGCTTTTAAACATTGATATGAGAACTGTGATAGTGGTGTTAAGGTACACATTAAGGGGAAACGTACGTGGGGAATAATACAAGGGAAAAAATAAGCAGGTAACAATTTGCCCAGTAATCTCAAAATCAAAGTTGTCCACTTAGAAATGCTCATTCTGTTTCACGAAATGATGATGAAGAGAAAACTCCAAAGTGGATGTAAATTGTATGCAGCCATTTGAAACCTTTGAAATATAGCTCATCTGCATTTGTAAAGGGGTATGTTTCTAAAAATTTTTTGTAAATCATTTGTTTAGAACTCAGAAAGAATTTCCCCACTGAAACTATATTGTTCATGATGTTTTGTAGGTTAGGTTTCAGAGCAAAACCACAAAAATCTGCTGTATCCCAAATGGACATATGTGGTAAAACTGACTACCTTTTCCTCTACAGCACATTCAGTCCCTCTGAGGCTTCTTATACAGTTACTGCAGGAAACAGTGGAAAGCCATGCCTGAAAAAGAATACCATGCCCTACAAACTGGTCACCAGGGTCAAAATGGGACTTTACAACAGGAATATCTGCTGTGAATTGAGAAGGTAAATACCCCAGACCCAGTTCCACACAGGCATGTTTTCTGAGTTATGATTCTCACTCAAAATGTAGGAAAATCCAGGTTGAGGAGAGTCAAGGCATGTGCCCAGAAAGAAACCATGCATGTGATATTAGTTCCACATTATCCCTCCTCCCGAATGTTTGTAATATTGTATGACTCACTGGAGCTTTATTTTTTCTAAGTGGCCTTATCTTTGATAATTACTAATTATCAACTAAAATTACAAATTATCATAATATACAAATGATTAACAGCAATGGATAATATTCTAAATCATTAATTATGACAGTTATTAATAATACACAAACATCTATTAACACTAGTAACCTTTTAATGAACACCTACACACAACAAACACTTAATTTGTTGACTTTTCATCCTCATAACAACTCTAAAAAGAAGAATACATTACACCAAAATACAGAAGAGAAAAGAGATGTTCACAGAGATTAAAACTAAAAACTTAGTCTTTTATCTCTAAACTGGTAGAGCTAGGATTGCAATTTAATTCCTCTGATCTTAACCACCATTCCCTAATTAATTGAGCAATTCATTCATTCATTCATTCATTCATTCAGCAATTGTTTATAGAGGGCCTATTATGTGGCACGCATAGTTTAGAGAGAGGTTTAACTTGAAGAGGCAAATGTGCTTTAGGGGATTTAGTGTAGCCAGAAGTAGAGGGAAGTAAACCAAGGGGAGAAACAGGAATAAGAGGGAGAAGTTGTAATTTAGAGAAATCAAACAAGAGAGGCAATTGTAAGTTTGTTATCGGGTGCCAATGCAGTTATATATCATATACAGTTTATATACTACATATAATATATATTTATTATAGTCATTTTCATCTCCTGATGATAAATCCCATACCAGATATTATATATTTTTACAGTTGAGCTCCACTAGCTTTGAATAATAAACTCACTTCTCCAACAGAGCATCAACCAGGAAAAAATGATAGTGTATATGTTTACACTATTTCATCTTTTCTGAAGATGTGAAGAATAGGCTGCAAGTCATGTAATGTAGAGTGCTATAAAAATATTAGCTTTATATGAGAGAAAAGGCTGAACTTCTGACTAAAAATGGGAAATAAAGGAAAATATTAAGTATGGATTTTTCAGATTGTATTATAATGGTGGTACACAAATGGCAGTTTAATGAATAAGAAAAATATTTCTGCCAATATATGATTAAAGTTTAGGATGATCTGTACCTGTGCATTGCTTTGGAGAAGACAGATATAGGTTACAATTACAAGGTACGAGAGTACACGGAAAACAAAACTGTAACAGTGGCCATGAAACTAGGTATGGGGATATTTTCTTTCCACTTATGTACATGTTATTAAAAAGAATCTGGTGAATATTCATAGAAAATTAGGGATACCTAAGAAAAGACCCTGATGCTAGGAAAGATTGAGGGCAGGAGGAGATGGAGACAACAGAGGATGAGATGGTTGGATAGCATCACCGACTCAATGGACCTGGGTTTGGGTGTACTCCGGGAGTTGGTAATGGACAGGGAGGCCTAGCGTGCTGCGGTTCATGGGGTCGCAAAGAGTCGGACACGACTGAGCAACTGAACTGAAGTCACAATATGAATACCACATTGCTAATATTTGCTGGTGGCATGATATTTCTACAAACCTTAAGAGTTCTCAGGTACAAAGAGTGGTCATATTTCTCTAAGTGTGATATGAGCTCCAGCCAAGTGAATGATAATTGGAATACTTGCATGCCTTCCACGCCTATCTGAGCCATTTGTGTCAGTGATATTTCCAATATTAAAGTTATTTATATACCAGACGGTTATGTTAATAAAATGTCTTTTTTTAAATTGAAGTATAGTTGATTTATAATATTTTATTATAAATGCTCTACATTGTCATGTGTAGAGCATAGTGGTTCAGTTATTTATTCTGATTATATTCCATTATAGGTTATTAGAAGACATTAAATATAATCCCATGTAATATACAGTAAACCCTGTTGCTTATCTATTTTATACATAGTAGTTGGTGTCCTTTAATCCCATACTCTTAACTTGTCCCTCCTCCCTTTCCTCTCCCCTTTGGTAACCATAATTTTGTTTTCACTGTCTGTGAGTCTGTTCCTATGAAGTGTGTAGATTCATTGGAATTATACTTTTAGATTCCACATGCTAGTGATATCATTTATCATATAATATTTGTCTTTTTCTGTCTGATTTACTTCACTAAGCATACTATTCTCCAAGTCCATGTTGCTGCAAATGCTGAAATTTCATTCTTTTTCGTTAATATTCCATTATATATAATATAAATTATATATATGTAATATATATATTATGTCTTCTTAAACCAATCATCTGTGGATGGACACTTGGGTTGTTTCCATGTCTATGTTCTACCGTAAACAATGCTGTTATAAACACTGTGGGTGCACAGTTCAGTTCAGTTCAGTTCAGTCACTCAGTCATGTCCGACTCTTTAATCTTATCAAATCAGAGTTGTTGGTTTTTTTTGGGTGTATACCCAGAAGTGGGATGGTTAGATCATAAGGTATCAGTGTTGAGCATCTTATTTGCCTGTTGGTCATGTTATGTCTCTTTAGAAAAATGTCTATTTAGGTCTTCTGCCCTTTTTTGACTGGGCTGTATTATTTTTTTATATTGAGTTGCAGGAACTGGTTGTATATTTTGGATAGTAACTCCTTGTTGGTTACATTATTTGCAAGTATTTTCTCCCAATCCATAGGCTGCCTTTTCCTTTTGTGGACTGTTTGCTTTACTGTGAAAAAGCTTTTAAGTTTGATTGGACCACATTTGTTTATTTTTGCTTTTGTTTCTTTTGCCTTAGCACTGACCTAAGAAAACATGGCTACAATTTATGTCAGAGAATGTTTTGTCTATGTTCTCTTCTGGGAGTTTTAGTGTGCCAAGTCTTATATTTAGGTATTTCAACCATTCTTAGCTTATTTTCATGTATGGTACCAGGGAGTGTTCTGATTTCATTGATTTTACATGTAGCTGTCCAGCTCCCCCAACACCACTTGCTGAAGAGACTGTCTTTTCCATTGTATATTCTTGCCTACTTTGTCAAAGATTGACAGTAGGTACACACGTTTACTCCTGGGCTCTCTATTCTGTTCCACTGACTTAAATGCCTTTTTGTGCCAATACCATGCTGCACTGAATACTGTAGCCTTTAGTAAAATTTGAAGTCCGGAAGGGTTATACTCCTAGTAGTGGTGTTAGTCAGGATCTTCTGTCCATGGGATTCTCCAGGCAAGAATACCGGATTGGGTTGCCATTCCATTCTCCAGAAGATCTTCGCAGGCTGGGGACTGAACCTGGATCTCCTGCATTGAAGGTAAATTCTTTACGGTCTGATCTACAGGGAAGCCCTTAAATGCCTCACTTTGTTCTTTTTGATCAGGAATGCTTTGTTAATTCTGGGTCTTCTGTGATTTCACATAAATTTTAGGATTAGTTGTTCTACTTCTGTGAAAAATGTCATGGGCAATTTGATAGGGTTCACATAATTCTTTAGATTGCTTTGTGTAGTGTGGCCATTTTAACAATACTAATTATTCAAATTTAAGAACATGGGATAGCTTTCCACTTCTTTGAGTCATTGTCAGTTTACTTTATGAATGTTTTATAGTTCTTAGAGATTAAGTCTTTTACTTCCTTGGTCAAGTTCAGACCTAGGTACTTTGATTTTTTGGACACATTTTAAAAGGAATGGTTTCCTTACTTTTTGATATTTCATTGTTAGTGTAAAGAAACACAACATATTTCTGTATATTAATCTTGTGTTCTGATACTTTGTCAAATCTACTTATTAGTTCTAATAGTTTTTGTTTGCAGTCTTTAGAGTTTTCTATGTGAAGTATCAAGAGCTTCACTGGGGGCTCAGATGGTAAAGAATCTGCCCACAATGCAAGAGACTCGGGTTCAATCCCTGGGTAGGGAAGATTCTCTGGAGAAGGAAATAGCTACCCACTCCAGTATTTTTTGCCTGAAGAATTCCATGGACAGTGGAACCTGACAGGCTACAGCCCATAAGATCACAAAGACAGACATGACTCACACACACACACACATAAAATACCATGTCATTTGCATATAATGACAATTTCACTTCCAATATGGGTGTCTTTTATTTATTTTTCTTGTGTGACTGCTGTGACAAGGACTTCCAATGATGTTGAACAGAAGTGGTGAGAATAAGCATTCTTGTCTTTTTCCAGATTTTAGCAGCAAAGCCTTCAGCTTTTCACTATTGAGTATTATGTTGGCTGTGGATTTATCATAAGTAGCTTTTACTATGTTGATATATGATCCCTCTATATCCATTTTGCTGAGAGTTTACAACCATGAATACTGAATTTATCAAATGAACTTTCTGCATCTATTGAGATAATGATGTGGTTTTTATTTTTTATTTTGATGTGATATGTTGTACCACATCAACTGATTTGCATATGTTGATTCATCCTTGTGACACTAGGATGAACCCAACTTCATCATGGTATATGACCCTTTTTAATGTGATATTGGATTCAACTTGCTAATATTTTATTCTTTTTCCATCTATATTAATCAAAGTGGAAAGAGTGACAGGTTTAATCTTCTTGGGCACCAAAATCACTGTGGACAGTGACTGCAGCCACAAAATGAAAAGACACTTGCTCCAGAAGAAAAGCTATGAAAAACCTATATAGCCTATTAAAAAGCAGAAACATCACTTTGCTGGAAAAGGTCCATCTAGTCAAAGCTATGGTTTTCCCAGTAGTCATGTATGGATGTGCAAGTTGGATCATAAAGAAGGCTGAGTGCTGAAGAATTGATGCTTTTGAACTGTGGTGTTGGAGAAGACTCTTGAGAGTCCCTTGGAAAACAAGGAGATCAAACCAGTCAATCCTAAAGGAAATCAACCCTGAATACTCTTTGGAAGGATTGATGTGGAAGCTGAAGCTCCAGTACTTTGGCCACCTGATGCAAAGAGTCAACTCATCAGAAAAGATCCTGATGCTGGTAAAGAGTGAGAGAAGGAGCAGAAGGGGGCAATAGAGAATGAGATGGTTGAGTGGCATCACTGACTCGACAGACATGAATTTGAGCAAATTCTGGGAGGTAGTGAAGGAGCCTGGCATGCTGTAGCCCATGTAGTCACAGAGTTGAACACAACTGAGTGGCTGAACAGCAATACTATTTTCATCAAAGATACTGGTCTATAATTTTTTGTATGGTTTTTGTCTGGCTTTGGTATCTGGGAGATGATGGCTTCATAGAATGTCTTTGGGAGAGTTCCCTCCTCTTCAATCTTTTGGCAGGGTTTGAGAAGGATCAGTACAAATTCTTCTTTGAAGGTTTGGTAGAATTCCCTAATGAAACTATTTGGCCCTGCACTTCTGTTTGCTGGACGTTTTAAAATTATTATTATAGATTCTTTTCCACTTCCAGTGATCAGTCTGACTAAATGATCTTTTTCTTCTTGATTCAGTTTTGGTGGGCTGTATGTTTCTAAAAAACTATTCACAGTATTCTCTCTTTTTTAAAAAAAATTCTGTACTATTGGTTTATTTCTCCTCTTTCATTTATTATTTTATTTGGTTTCTCTCTCTTTTCTTCTTGATGCTTATTTGCACACTTCTTGACCAGAGGTTTATAGATTTTGTTCATCCCTTCAAAAAAACCCAACTCTTGGTTTTATTATTTTTCCTATTTTTTTTTAATCTCAACTGTATTTACTTCCTCTCTAAACTTTATTTCCTTCCTTCTGTTGACTTTATGTTTTGCTTGTTCTTCTTTTCCTAATTCCTTTATTTGGTAGATTAAGTTGTTTATTTGAGAATTTTCTTGTTTATGAGGAAGGCTTCTATCACTATGAACTTCTCTCTTAGGACTGTTTTTGCTGTATCCTATGGGTTTTGTATGGTTGTATTTTCATTGTCATTTGGCTCAAGGCATTTTTAGTTTCCTCTGTGATTTCATTATTGACCCATTGTTTTTTAGTAGCATGTTGTTTAGTATTCATTCACCTTCCCGCCCCATTCTCTTTCTGTGCTTAATATCTAGTTTCACACTGTTGTGGTTGGAAAACATGCTTGAAATAATTTATATCCTCTTAAAAATGTCTGAGCCTTGTTTTGTGTCCTACTATGTGGTCTATCCTAGGGGATGCTCCATGTGCTCTTTGAAAAGAATTTGTATTTTGGTTTTTTCCAATGTCATGTCCTGAAAATATCAAATAAGTCTAACTGATTTATTATATCATTTAGCAACTCTGTTGCCTTACTGATTTTTTAATCTGGAAGAGCTGCCCATTGATGTCAGTGCAGTGTTGAAGTATCCTACTATTATTGCATTCTCATCAATTTCTCTCTTTATTTAGGTTGGGATTTGGTTTATATATTTAGGTGTTCCTATATTGAGTGCAAATAAGCTAGCAAGTGTACTATTCTCTTCTTGTATTGATCCCATCATCATTGTATAGAGCACTTCTTTATCTTTCTTTTTGGTCTTTGTTTTAATGTCTATTCTTTCTAATACAAGTATTGTTATCTGCTTTCTTGTCTTTTCCATTTGTATGAAATATCTTTTACCATCTTTTCACTTTCAATCTACGTGTGTCCTTCACCTTAAAGTGGGTTGCTTATAGGCAGCATATTATAAGTTCTTGTTTTATTATCCAACATGCCACTTTCTGCCTCTTGATCAGAACATTTGGCCCGTTGATTTTTAAGGTAAGTATTAATAGCTTTTATTTATTTGTCCTTTTAAACCTTGTTTTTCTGTTGACTTTATATTTCTTCTTTGTTCCCTTCTCTTTCTTTTTCCTTTTACGGTATGATGGTTTTCTTTTGTACTGTGCTTTAACTCTCTTCTTTTTGGTTCTTTCACTCTTTCACATGTTTTAGATTTATGGTTCTCTGGTTTTTAGGTATGTTAATCCATTAATATATCTACTTGTTTTCAACTGGTAATCTCATATGTTCAAATGCATTTTTTAATCTATTTTTTTCTTACTCCCTCACCCACATTTTGATTTTGATGTCCTATTTTACATCTTCATGTTTATCCTCTTGATGTTCATTATAGTTAAAATTGCTTTCACAAGTTTTTTTTAATCTATGTACTGACTTATTTAAGTGATCTATAATCTTTTTATAAATTTTCTTTTCCTATTTTTATTTTCCCTTTCCAATAGATTCTTACTTATTTTCTATTTATAAAAGACCTTTTAATACTGCTTTTAGGGTAGGCTTACTATCACTGTATTAGTTTAGGTTTTGCTTCTCTGAGAAATTATTTCTCTCTCCTTGTATTCAAATGATAATCTTGCTGGATAGAGTATCCTAGGTTGCAGATTTTTCACTTTCAGGTCTCCAAATATATCTTGCCATTCCCTGCTGGGCTGCAACATTTCTTCAGAGAAATAATCTACTGGCTTTATGGGGGTTCCCTTGCAATCAATTTTGATTTTCTCTTGTTGCCTTTAGGATCTTCTCTTTAACTTTTACCATTTCAATGATGATACATTTTGGTGTAGGTCTGGTTTCATATCATTCAGGGCCCTCTGTGCTTCCTGTACTTGGATACTGTTTCCATGTTTTGGTTTAGGAAGTTCAGTTTTCAGCCATAATTCCTTCAAATACCTTTCAGTCTCCCTCTCTCTTTTCTCCTTCTGTAAATGCTATTATATGGAGGTTGGCATGCTTTACACTGTCCCATAGATCTCATATGTTGCTTTCATTAGTTTCATTTGCCTTTCTGTCTGCTTTCTGATTGGGTGGTTTCATTATTCTATTTTCCAAATCACATGTTTCTTGAATGTCATTCAGTATGATATTCATTGCTTCTACATTGATTTTTTATCTCCACGATTGATTTGCCTTTTTCTGATTGGTTTATCTTTACAGTTTCTAGTTATTTTTTATGGTGATCTGCATTTCTATCAATAATTTTTCTTAATTCATTTAGCATTTTTATTATCTCCTTTTTGAAGTCAAGGTCTATTAGAATCTGTGAAATCTGTTTAATTATCTGTCCTTTCAGGGTATTTCTCTATTTCTTGTAATTGGCAGTGGTCACTCTGCCTTTTCGTTTACCTAACTTTGTCTCTATGAATTTAGGATAAACAGTTTTTTATCACAGGTTTGAAGGAATATATTTATGTGGGAATATTCCTCTCGAGACTATGTGTCTAACAATTTTGGTGCAAGGGCTGAGTTTTTTATGGATAGCATCTGTATATTTCTTCAGAGTGTGTTGGTCATTTTGCCCTTCTTAAGGGGTGTGGTTAGTCTTGTATTGCCTAGATCCTGTGCTGGATGTGTAGGAGAGGTGGCAGCCACCAGTTCAAGGCTCTTGCCTTTCTGATTGTTAGTAATGCATGCACATACTGAGGGGTTGAACTTTTAATACCTACTTTTTCCTGCCTGAATTCTGAACCAAGTAATGTAGATGAATCACAAGAAGAGAAATAAAGCTGTCAGTTTTATTACTGATGGAGCAGATATAGATCATCACTTATGTATGAAAAAGAATCCTAGTTCTTAGGTGAAGGTCTCATCTGCACCCAAAAAAATGGACAAACTTACCAGTACAGTTTAGGCAGAGCAGCAAAACCACAGGTTTTGAAGCCTTTACCTCCAAGCTCAACAACTGTCCAGAACTTGGCTACCTGCTCTACCTACACTGAAAGATGTATGCCAAAGTGCAGTGAGTAAGAAAAGGACTGGCAAAGCAAGCTCAGGTCCTACTCCCAAAGCCACCTGTCAGTTAAGTTACTCCTTCACTCTTGGGAAGGCACAAATGATAACAGAGAAAGAGATGGGGAGAGTTGCCTTATGGATATTCCTTTAAATAAAAGGAATCATCAGGAATAGGATTACTATCCTCTCAAAAGAAAGCAACATTGAGTAGCAGTCAATCTTGGACATAGTGATTTATCATCAATGAATGAAAAGTGCTAATATTTTTACTCATTAATAAAACATTTATAAAATATCTGCTTTCTGTTAGCACTGTGCTAGCATCCGAAATATAAAGCATATAAAATATGGTTTCTAATCTCAAAAAGTTTACATTCTATAACTATGCAATATATTCAAAAGAGAACCTCAGAAATAATTTGAGGTATTCAACATAAATTAGATATTTACGCTATAGAGTTAAAATCTTTTATTTAAATTATGAAATCACTGAGATAAAATCTATATCAAATTTTATTTTAAAAAATACAGTCTTGAAAAAGAATAAGCTACCTTAAATTCAGCCAACTTCAATCTTTCAGTTCTTATCAGATGTTTTACATCCACAATTTTTTCAAGACCAAACCTTCCAACTTTTTGTGTTTATAAAATCTGTTTTTTTTTTGTTTGCCTCCCAGACATACAATGCCTCCATATCAGTGCCTACACTTTATTTATTTAACATAAATACTTTATGAGTTCTATAAAAGTGAAGAAGAATCATGTTTTGTTCCATTATTCTCTCAAAGATGGACTTCATTAAAACATGATTCTTTGGGTCTTTGCCAGGCAACTGAGATAAAGTAGTATAACAAGAACCTTCTGGTTGTTTCAGTAACAAGCACCAATCAATAGGATTATACTAAATTTCATGCTATAGCAGGTCATATTTTACCAAGGTTCCACTGCATTTACAATGAACAATAGTTCACTATGTAGATCTCTTTATTAACTCTCATAGTAGTTGTTTAGGTCTGGAGACTTTCTACCACCAAACTTTTAATGTCAATATTGAAAAATCAATATTTTAGAAAAAGAAAATAAGATTATTTTCATGTAACTTTTAAAATATGTTGAAATTACATATTCTAAAATAGAAAAATGTTATTGTTATATAAATAAATATTTCTACATAATAGATATAAAAATAGCTAGTATTTACTCAGTGCTAGCAGTCACTAGGTGTAGGGCTTTGCATATATTATCCCCAATATGTTAACTTCATGATGGCCCATTGAAACAGACAATATTATCTCTGTTTGATGCTCATAGAAATTAATATAAAAGAAACAAAGTTTAGCCAAAACTGAAGCATTTAAGTAATTGCTCAAAATCACAGCTAATAAATATGAGCAATGCTGCATATGAACTAGAGTCTGAAAGATTCCAGGCCCAGACTCAGAGGATTCTGCCTCCAATAATCTAACCGAATGAGAGTATCTATTTATACAAAGTTTCTCTTGTGCTTTAAAATGCATAATAAATAAATAATGTGTTTATATAACATACATTATATTATCTATATAATGACTATATAAATTATAGACATTTACCTTATTTTAGACATACTTGTATATGCAGATGGATTTAAAATTATGCATCTTTCTATAGAGTTTTAGATACTCCGATTATACCAGATGACTACTTATTCCAATCCAAGCAACCATACTGCTATAAATTAAAAACTTAATACCTTAAATATTTATACGTAAACCAAAAACATACTTGAGAGATATATCATAATACATTTATACATACATGTCTTCTATATTAACATGACTAATGAATTAAATAAGTGGATCAGACCTTAACATGAAGTTGATCCTGTAGAAACTGGTATGTGCTGTGAAGATATAAATTATATATTCCTTTAACATACAAATTATAAAATAAATATGCAGTATAGATTTTTAAAAAATTCCCAATGGATAAGAAAAGAGTATAAATCCCTATTCCTGAGTTATTTTGGCTTTAATAGGTCACAAACAGAATCATCCAGAGAGCTTGTTAAACTGCAGATCATGGGATTCCATTTCTTGTGTTTTTGAGAATTTGCATGTCTAGCCAATTCCCAGGTGATACTAATGGTACTAGTTCAGAGACCATATTTTAGGAAATATTCCTAAGAACATAAAGATATAAGATAAAATTTTAACCCCTCTGCTTATCCTCATCCTGCAGGTCAAATCTTGGGCAAAAACTGATTCGTGAAGATGTGGACAAGCAAGGAACAAGCCCACCAGCAAGTAGTTTAAGTTGTTCCCAAGAATCCCAATATATTTGAGTCATTGGAGGAACTTCTAAAAATTCCACTGTTGGGGTCCCATCCAAAACTAATTAAATCAGAGCTTCTTGATTAAACTGAAAGAGGAGAGCAAAAAGTTTGGCTTAAAGCTCAACATTCAGAAAACTAAGATCATGGCATCCAGTACCATCACTTCATAACAAATAGATGGGGAAACAATGGAAACATTGATAGACTTTATTTTCTTGGGCTCCAAAATCACTGCAGATGGTGATTGCAGCCATGAAATTAAAAGACACTGGCTCCTTGGTAGAAAAGCTATGAACAACCTAGACAGCATATTAAAGAGCAGAGACATCACTTTGCCAACAAAGGGTCATCTAGTCAAAACTATGGTTTTTCCAGTAGTCTTGTATGGATGTGCGAGTTGGGCTATAAAGAAAGCTGAGCACAGAAGAATTGATGCTTTTGAACTGTGGTGTTGGAGAAGACTCTTGAGAGTCCCTTGGACTGCAAGGAGGTCCAACCAGTCCATCCTAAAGGAAATGAGTCCTGAATATTTATTGGAAGGACTGATGCTAAAGCTGAACCAATCCTTTGGCCACCTGATGGGAAGAATTGATTCATTGGAAAAGATCCTAATATGGTTTGAAAGATTGAAGGCAGGAGGAGAAGAGGGCAACAGAGAATGAGGTTGTTTGATGGCATCACCGACTGGATGGACATGAGTTTGAGTAAGCTCTGGAAGTGGGTGATGGACAGGGAAGCCTGGTGTGCTGCATTCCATGGGGTCGCAAAGAGTCAGACACAACTGAGTGACTGAACTGAATTGATATGAGTGTGGAATTCAGACAATGTTAAAACACTCCAGTGATTCCAATGGGCAACCAAGATTGAAAATAACTGATAATAAGAAAAATCTAGCAATACTTATACCCAGTGGTGTTAAAGAGCTACCTCCATATTACAGATCTCAAGGACAAGAAGACTGTCAATATTTTGTCAATCACTATGTATGTTTTTCTATCAAATATGTAGATTTAGATAGTTATTCATAACTATATAATCAATACTGAAGTGGTCAAACTTTCATAAATACAGAAGGTATTTTAAACACAATTTTGGTTTAATAATTACAGTCAAAAACTTATGTTTCTGCCTTTAATAGAAATTACATGGATATGGCAATTTAAATGGGGATGATTCTGATTAAAAGAGACTTGAGTCAGTCTATTAAGGGAATTCAATCACAGATAAAGTGAGAAGTTTCCTGAAGAGAATGTAAGAAAATCTATGAAATTAAATTCTCCATCTACTCCTGATTTTTATTAATACACATGTTTTAATATATTAATTTGTTGTTCTCATTCTTCTTGTCTCTGGGCTAGAAATCAACAAATTTAAACATGCATATTCTGATAGATTCCCTGCTAAATTTTTTTCAAATTTATATTAATTATTGCTATTTTCAGCTTTCTAATTAAGTGAACATTCTTTACACATCAAAAGCAGTATTAGTTTTGGCCAATAAAACCTTAGCTGGTTATTTATTTATAACTTGACTGGCCTCACTGAAAAACTTCTATATCCTCAAGTAGTTTATTCACAAGAACTTTTCAATGTTTTATGCAATTTCATTCAGAATGGAGAAAATACTTTTAAAATGTTCAGAAGTCATCTCTTAAAAATAATTTTCCTCATCTAGGGCAATATTAATAATGATATTTTTATTTATTTAAAGCCTTTATAAAAGTATTAAAGACATTATTTCTCCAAAGTTATTTATTAATTGTCCTTTTGGAGTAATGTTATGTTTTTACCTTAGAAACATAAAACAAAATAAAAATTAACAGAATACTAAATTGAATAACACCAGTATTCAACATATTTTGTTGAAATACTGTTATGAACAAGGTGTTGTAAAAGCAGCGAGTAATTATGGTGAGATAACCTAAAAAACAAGAGTTGGCAAACTGTAAGGGCAAGATACTAAACATTTTAGGACTTGTAATGCCACTTGCAGTCTCTCTTACATTCTCCTTCTCCTTCTTCTTCAATAACCACTTACAAACATAAAAACTTTTTTTTGGCTTAGAAGCTATAACAAAACAGACTATGAGCTGGATTTTGGCTCATGGCCTATAGGTTGTTGATCTGTGACCTAAAATGCTTTTAGAGTATATTATCGTTATTACAATTGTGGTTTTTGAACCAAAATTTGAGTAATACCATCTGCAAATTTGCAACCACATTTAGAGAACATTCATGAAAGTGACCAAGAATCAAAAATGGTTACAAATCTGCATAATTAATTTCAAGTTGTGGAAGACAGATAATTCAGAAACATTGAGTTATACAATAGTAACACTACTAGAATAAGCATTGAGGACTCCTAAAATAGGGACAGCTGTGCATGATTTACTTTAGTTTTAGTCATAAAACTAAAACAATATCATGTGCCAAGAATCTGAATTATGAGGCAAAGAATAAAAAGGCACAGACTTCTAGTAATGAAGTGTCACCCACAGAAGAGGAAAATAAATACAAGTATTCCATGTACTTGAATAAGGACAATATTCAGTTACAGAGGATACAATCATTTTTCCATGAATCTATATCCAAAAGCATACGCATAGTTTTATTTTGTAAAAGCATATATAATGATTTCATTTTTATGTTGGAAAAACTCCTCATACTCTCAAAATATACATCCTGAAAATGTTTTCATTATTTGAAACAGATTAAATGATACTACATTTATACAACATAGACATAATTTCTGTATTTGATAGTATTTCAAGAATAATGTTCTGACTAGGCTGCTCTAAAAATAGCTTAGCTACCTAAAAAAAATTGCTGTTGTTATTCTCTGGAAGACTTTTGAGAAAACGATCATATGACACACACACACATATATATTTACATATATATAAAAACTCTGATTCTTAAAATACATGAATCGATGACATATTTATATGTCATCCATTCATATGCACTAAGTTTAAAATATAATATTTTTCTTAAAAGATGGCTTTCACTTTTGCTTGGAAGCTTTAATAGTCATTATTAGTCTTCTCTCCCAGGGAAAGAAAAAAATTGTACCAGAAGAACTGTTTCAAGACCAATTGACTTTATTGCCTATGTGCCAATTCTGCAGAGTTGTTTGGGAAATGAGGCAGAAGGAAGCTGTTGAGAAAGCACAGTAGGAATCCATCTAGGAAAAAAAAATTAATATGAACTAAATCACATCATCTCAGTATATTACAGAAGACTGTGAAGACATATGAAAGAGTGACTATGTCTTAATTGGAAAAAATCAGGAAGTACATATCTGCAATTTATGAGACAATTTATATTATGTACAAATAAATAACATATGATATGTAATCTTATTATGAAGCTTATTGATATGTAAGTAGAAATTTTAAATGTACACTAAAATATTTACATGTATAAACATTGCTAT
Source organism: Cervus canadensis (assembly GCF_019320065.1). Taxonomy (NCBI): domain Eukaryota; kingdom Metazoa; phylum Chordata; class Mammalia; order Artiodactyla; family Cervidae; genus Cervus; species Cervus canadensis. The sequence goes on along the minus strand of NC_057388.1, from coordinate 33,525,978 downwards.
TTTTTGCCTTTGAACTATTTCCTAATCATTTTAGCTCTGTTCTTCAGGTTGTCTAATTGGAGAAATTTATCTTGTTGCTGGTTAAACATGACCAGTAACAATGGTTTAGTGTTTGGAACTCACTGGACTAGTGCCTTAATGAAACTCCAGGGGGTAGCCACTGAGAATCAGTTAGAGCATCACTAAAGAAGAAGAGAACAAATCTGTGACCACAAAATATTCTGCAATTAAGAGCGGTTGGTTTACAGAGGGATTAACTAGGGTGGCGTTAAGTCACTAGAGCAGCATAGGTGATAAAGAGAAAAAGATGTGGTTGTGCATATAAGCACTGAATTCCTAACACTTGCTATGCATGATCTGTCAGCTCATGCTCCCCACAGGTTTACTTTCACAAAACATATACCTAAATATATGTTTAGGCAAAATATATGGCAAAAATAACATATTTAAAATGTTAATGTTAACTATTTTCTTTACTTGTTATTGTCCAATACATATTACCCAACACCCTCACTGAAGTAATACTGGGTCAGTTTCCAGACTTCCATGGCAATGGGCTCACAGAACTTCAACAAAAGCTCTTGTTTGGTGAAGGTGCTACTTTCACTAATCATTTCCATTGTGCTGTCATTTGTAAATATTTGAACAGACACTTACATACCTGCTATTTTATTTGCTAGAATCTGTGAAGAAATATTTAAATGTTTTCCTATTCTCAAGGTTTGGGGGGAAAGACATGTAAAGCACAAAGGTAAGGGTTGCTATAATAGAACGATGCAAAATGGGCTTTGAAGCCATAGTGTACTAGTAAATTTTACCCACACAAAATATTACAAATTTCAGTGAGAAGATAATGCTTCAGAATAATCTTTAAAAATTATTTTAAAGAATACAACATTGTAAATCAACTATACATCAATAAAATATTTTGAAGATATAATAACACATTAAAAACACAGAATGGAAGTTTTTTAAACTGGTACTTTTAGTACCAGATGATTAATATTTGGCTAAAAAGAAACATTAGATTATATGAAGATTTTTTCACCTGTTCTGATATTTTGCTTTTCTCATAAGGAAATGACAAAAGTCCTTTCCAGTAAATACAATTAGTATTAGGAAATCAGCACAGAAATTTAAAAATTAAAAAAAAAAAAACTATCATTAAAGTTTACTTACCAGAGAACCACAATAAATACACTGAACCACTAATTTCTAATATTAGTCTACTGAAACAAAATTTATTTTTATATAGAACTTTAACATGAAATGCAGCAAAACTCAGAGGTGCTTGCATTTGCATTTGCACTCTAAAATATTTATCAGTATTGGATAAATTGTTTCATGGAAGAATAGAAAAATAATGTCAAATTTATACTAAGGGACATATAAAACAATCATATGAAAAAATTATCCTGCTCCCAAGGCAAACCTGTCTTAACCTACAAAAAGTGACAATGGGACAAATTTAGCGACAAATCAATTATGTAACAAAAAACTTAAATTTTTTGAAATAAATTTTTTTTCACTGTTCATTCTCTACTCAGCTGAAGTGGTGACTAAAACCTATTCAGCTCGCAGTAGAAGGGAAGTAAGTCTGACACAGGTTTTACATGCACCAAAGATTCTATATTATGAAAATGGATTTCTGACTCCTATTTTTACTTGCAGATAAAAAATGGATAACTTAGCCTTAATATTTATGTATTATTCCACATAGCACATAACCACCACTGAAAGGAATGCTATAAGTGTAATCTTTCTTGAATTAATACTTTAAAATACCAAACACTCAAATTTTGCTTTATTTTAAATAGAACAAAAATGTTCTGTTCAATATCAGCATCCCAGACTTAAATAGTGGGCTTCCAGAAACATCCTACTGTATTTAATATCTGTCTTCATAGAAATACAGGGCTGAGTGTGATAAATTAAGGAGGCAACTGAGAATGAGACAAGTTTCAAGAATTGTGTTGGATGCAAAGGTTAACACTGGCTTTATCTTTAAATATCCCCTTTTTAATATGCAGAATCAGCCGGAAATTAGTTATATATATGTATATGTCATAAAAATAGTTTTCTCCTCTCTCAAAAACGTTGCCTAAAATCTTTCCAAGAATGCAGTAAACAAAATGAAAAACAAAGTGTTTTTAAGTTTTGTAGAAGAAAAACACATTAAGAAACATTACTGCAAATACTTCTGCATGTACTATGCTTAGGTTTATTTTTCAAATGTATGCGGCTTTATTAACGAGTATACCTTTAAGTATACTATTAGAAATACAAACAATGATAAGAAGATACTTCCCTCTTTGTATTTCAGTAGAAGTTCTTTCATGTTTTTATAAAATTCATTTTAAAATAATAGTATATGGCTGGTAGTGAAATACTATGAGTTTGTTTCTGAGTGAGATTCGATTAATGAGTCTCTACTCTTTTCAGAGTAAAGAACTGCTATGTGAAAACAAAAGCAATAGATTTGAAATGAACTGATTCACTTCACTGTCTCCTGAAAGCCTGTATGAATTTTTGGAATGTGGACACTGATGTGATAAACTCTTTTATGTTAATCTCCAGAATTAACATCCTCTTATATTTTTCTACTGAAACATCATCATTTTGTGATTTTATACAAATTTGCCATAACATTTTTCCTCTCAGAGATAAAATATATTAAACTAAGTAAAAAATGACACATTCTTAGTGGTGCATCATAAAGTCAACACTTTTTAAAACACATTTGGAATTCTGGCCTTTTCTTCCAAACCATAAATTACAACTTCATGAAACTTAGCTATAATAGTTGTTATAAATATAATGTTCTCTCTAAAATGCTCAAAATCAACAATTACTTTTCAAAATAAAGTGTAAATATCAAGTGTCTTAATGATTTTTGAAAAGTAATGGTTTTATATTTGGAAACAAGTTTAAAAATCAATTAGTTCAAGAATAAACAGGTAGCACCAGAAGTATTTGTCAATAATTATTAGCAAAAAATCCAACAATAAAAATCTTCCAAAATTGTTGTAAATACATTTTCTATGTAAAATTATATAATCAAAAGGCTTTGCTTCTAGTTGCCTAGTCCTACCTTTTCTGCATCTTTCAATATAAAGTCACCAATAGAAAATCACTGATTCTGAAGGCCCAACTCAAAAAAATGTAACTATATGCTCTAAAGCAATCTTCTAAAGACTATTTAAGTCAAATGCTCCCTGAAATATTGTCATTTTAAGTTCCACCTTAATTGTATAATTAAAGATTGTTACCTCTTATTACCAGAATAAAAGATGAGCTTAGAAAAATTTGCTATTCTGCCTAAATTTATAGCTATTGCCATAATAATACTGTATAATAAACTACTTGCAAAACTCAATGATTTATAGAGCATTTATTCTCTTACTCTGAGAATCTATAGGATGAGGTCTGCCTGAACTTCAGTAAAGAATCCCTACTTCAGGTTGCAGTAATGAGACAGCTCTTCTCACTGTATATCTTTTATTTGGTTCTGCCCCACATGGCTCTCATCCTGTTTCCTCATAGAGTTAAGTAACCAGACCCCTCTGTCCAAGAATACTTGAGTGAGTTTCCATGCCCTCCTCCAGGGGATCTTCCCATCCCAGGGATTGAACCCAGGTCTCCCACATTACAGGCAGATTCTTTACCATCTGAGCTACCAGGGAAGCCCAAGAATACTGGAGTGGGTAGCTTATCCCTTCTGTGGAACTTTCCAACCCAGGAATTGAACTGGCGTTTCCTTCATTGCAGGTTTAGTCTTTACCAGCTGAGCTACCCAGGAAGGCTTGTATCCTGACTACTCTCATTCTACTAGTTAAAGAAACACACATGGCTAACCCGAGAGCCAAGGGGCAGAAAAGATACTGTGCTCTTTGTAAGAGGATTGGGGAGTTATGGGACAAACTGCATGGATACACACATAGAGAATTTTGTCAATAGTACAATCCTATCAACACAGTATTGGAGGACATTACCTCAACCTATATTTAAATTCAGCTATAATTCTGAAGACTCTTCTTCTTGATCATAAAGACATAGAAGTTTATCAAAATATACAGGTACTCCATATAAAAATATTTACTTAAATTTTAAAATAAAGTCATTGCAAAAGTAAAAGGATTTGAGCATATTTGGTATTACAGATGATTTCAAACTAATAAGAACAAAGATACATATTTAATTTTAATCATTTTGCATATATATCTTTTCAGAAGTCTATCTGGAAAACTATTGCCTCAATCACTACTAAATATTTCTTATTTAATTAGTCAAAAAATCTAATTTATTTTCTCTTAAACTACCTGCTATTAATTGTATTTCTTTTTCCTTTTCTCATGTCTTATCTTCAATTCCTCTCTTTTTCTTAATTCAGTGATCTGTGAGTTCTACTTAAATCAGTGATTCTGAAAAAATTACATATTAGAATCACTTGAGAACTTTTAAGATTTTTTTTTTAATATAAAAACACTAAGGCCCAAGACACAACCCCAGAAATTTTGGTTAAATTGTATAGGGAGGGCCTCTGGTTTTTTTTTTTTTTTTTCTTTAAAAATCTCCTGGGTTTCTAATTGCCAGGACTCAAATCCCTTATGATTATACAGTGGAAGTGACAAATAGATTCAAGTGATTAGATCTGATAGAGGGCCTGAAGAACTATGGACATAGGTTCGTAACATTATACAGGAGGCAATGATTAAAACCATCCTTGAGAAAAAGAAATGCAAGAAGGCAAAATGGTTGTCTGAGGAGGTCTTACAAATAGGTGAGAAAAGAGATGTGAAAGACAAAGGAGAAAAAGAAAGATAATCCATCTGAATGCAGAGTTCCAAAGAATAGCAAGGAATGATAAGAAAGTCTTCCTAACTGACCAATGCAAAGAAATAAAGGGGAAAAATAAAATGGGAAAGACCAAAGATCTCCTCAAGAAAATTAGAGTTACCAACAGACATATCATGCAAAGATGGGCACAATAAAGGACAGAAATAGTATGGACCTAATAGAAGTGGAAAATATTAAGAAGAGGTGCAAAAATACACAGAAGAACTATACAAAAAAGGTTTTCATGATCCAGATAACCATGATGGTGTGATCACTCATCTAGAGCCAGATATTTGTAGTGCAAAGTCAAATGGGCCTTAGGAAGCATCACTACCAAAAAGGTAGTGCAGGTGATGGAATTCCAGCTGAGCAATTACAAACCTTAAAAGATGATGCTGTGACAGTACTGCACTCAATATGCCAGCAAGTTTGGAAAACTCAGCAGTGGCCGCAGGACTGGAAAATATCAGTTTTCATTCCAATCCGAAAGAAGGGCAATGACAAAGAATGCTCAAACTACCACACAATTGCAATCATCTCACACACTAGTAAAGTAATGCTCAAAATTCTCCAAGCCAGGCTTAAGCAATACGTGAACTAGAAATTCCAGATGTTCAAGATGGATTTAGAAAAGGCAGAGGAACCAGAGATCAAAATGCCAACATCTGCTGGATCATCAAAAAAGCAGGAGAGTTCCAGAAAAATATATATTTCTGATTTATTGACTATGCAAAAGCCTTTGACTGTGTGGATCATAATAAAAAGTGGAAAATTCTGAAAGCAATGGGAATACCAGACCACCTGACCTGCCTCTTGAGAAACCTGTATGCAGGTCAGGAAGCAACAGTTAGAACTGGACATGAAACAACAGACTGGTTCCAAACAGGAAAAGGAGTACGTCAAGGCTGTATATTGTCACCCTGCTTATTTAACTTATATGCAGAGTACATCATGAGAAACGCTGGGCTGGATGAAGCACAAGCTGGAATCAAGACTGCTAGGAGAAATATCAATAACCTCAGATACACAGATGACAACACCCTTAGGGCAGAAAGTGAAGAAGAACTAAGCCTCTTGATGAAAGTGAAAGAGGAGAGTGAAAAAGTTGGCATAAAGCTCAACATTCAGAAAACGAAGATCATGGCATCTGGTCCCATCACTTCATGGCAAATAGATGGGGAAACAGTGGAAACAGTGTCAGACTTTATTTCTGGGGGCTCCAAAATCACTGCAGATGGTGACTGCAGCCATGAAATTAAAAGACACTTGCTCCTTGGAAGAAAAGCTATGACCAACGTAGACAGCATATTAAGAAGCAGAGACATTACTTTGCCAACAAAGTCCGTCTAGTCAAGGCTATGGTTTTTCTAGTAGTCATGTCTGGATATGAGAGTTGGACTATAAAGAGAGCTGAGTGCTGAAGAATTGATGCTTTTGAACTGTAGTGTTGGAGAAGACTCTTGAGAGTCCCTTGGACTGCAAGGAGATCCAACCAGTCCATCCTAAAGGAGATCAGTCCTGAGTGTTCATAGGAAGGACTGATGTTGAAGCTGAAACTCCAATACTTGGCCACCTGATGCAAAGAGCTGACCCATTGGAAAAGACCCTGATGCTGGGAAAGATTGAGGGCAGGAGGAGAAGGGGGCAACAGAGGATGAGATGGTTGTATGGCATCACCGACTCAATGGAGATGAGTGTGTAAACTCCGGGAGCTTGTGATGGACAGGGAGGCCTGGCATGCTGCAATCCATGGGTATGCAAAGAAAGAGTCAGACACAACTGAGTGACTGAACTATACTGAACTGAATGGTCTGGTGGTTTTTCCCACTTTCTTCAATACAAGAGTGAAATTTGCAATAAGGAGTTCATGATCTGAGCCACAGTCAGCTCCTGGTCTTGTTTTTGCTGACAGTATAGAGCTTCTCCATTTTTGGCTGCAAAGAATATAATCAATCTGATTTTGGTATTGACAGTCTGGTGATGTCCACGTTTAAAGTCTTTTCTTGTGTTGTTGAAAGAGGGTGTTTACTATGACTAGTGTGTTCTCTTGGCAAAACTCTACTAGTCTTTGCCCTGCTTCATTCTGTACTCCAAGGCCGAATTTGCCTGTTACTCCAGGTATTTCTTGACTTCCTACTTTTACATTCCAGTCCCCTATAATGAAAAGGACATCTTTTTTCGGCCTTAGTCCTAGAAGGTCTTGTCGGTCTTCATAGAACCATTCAACTCCAGCTTCTTCAGTATTACTGGTTGGGGCATAGACCTGGATTACTGTGATATTGAATGGTTTGCCTTGGAAACAAACAGAGATCATTCTGTAATTTTTGAGCTTGCATCCAAGTACTGCATTTCGGACTCTTTTCTTGACTATGAGGGCTACTCACTCCATTTCTTCTATGGGACTCTTGCCCACAGTAGTAGATATAATGGTCATCTGAGTTAAATTCGCACATTCCAGTCCATTTTAGTTTGCTGATTCCTAAAATGTTGATGTTCACTCTTGACATCTCCTGCTTGACCACTTCCTATTTGCCTTGATTCATGGACCTAACATTCCAGGTTCCTGTGCAATATTGCTCTTTACGGCGTTGGACTTTATTTCCATCAGCAATCACATCTACTACTGGGTGTTGTTTTTGCTTTGGCTCTGACTCTTCATTCTTTTTGAGTTATTTCTCCACTTACATCCAGTAGCATATTGGGCACCTACCAATCTGCGGAGTTCATCTTTCAGTTTCCTATCTTTTTGCCTTCTCATACTGTTCATGGGGTTCTCAAGGCAAGAATACTGAAGTGGTTTGCCATTACCTTCTCCAGTGGATCACATTTTGTCAGAACTCTCCACCTTGACCCATCTGTCTTGGGTGGTCCTTCACAGCATGGCTCATAGGTTCATTGAGTTAGACAAGGCTGTGGTCCATGTGATCAGATTGGTTAGTTTTCTTTGATTGTGATTTCAGTCTGTCTGCCCTCTGATGGAGAAGGATAAGAGGCTTATGGAAGCTTCCTGATGGGAGAGACTGACTGAGGGGTAACTGGGTCTTCTTCTGATAGGCAGGGCCATGCTCAGTAAATCTTTAATTCAATTTTCTGTTGATGGGTTGGGCTGTGTCCCCTCCCTGTTATTTACCTGGGGCCAAACTATGGTGGAGGTAATGGAGCTTTGCAACCTCCTTCAACGGCCCCAGGCATGCACTGCTACACTCAGTGTCCCCAACCCTGCAGCAGGCCACTGCCGACCCATGCCTCTGCTGGAGACTTGGACACTCACAGGCAAGTCTGGGTCAGTCTCTTGTGTGGTCACTGCTCCTTTCTCCTGGGTCCTGGTGCTCACAGGGTTCTGTTTGTGCCCTGCAAGAGTCTGTTTCCCCTGTCTTGTGTAAGTTCTGGTGGCTCTGTGGTGGGGTTAACAGCGACCTTCTCCAAGAGGGCTTATGCCACACCCAGGTCTGCTGCACCCAGAGCCCCTGCATCTGCAGCAGTTCACTGCTGGCCCATACCTCCACAGGAGACACTCAAACACAGTTCTGTCTCAATCAATACATAAAAACAAGAACGACCCACTGTATGGCACAAGGAACTATATTAAATATCTTATAATAATCCATAAGGGAAAATAATCTAAAAAAGAACATATATATATATATATATGTATATATATATATGTATATATATATATATCTGAATCTATATATCTGAATCACTTTGTTGTACACCTGAAATCAATACAACACTGTACATCAACTGTACTTCAATTTTAAAAATCAGGCTTTTTTAACTGAAAGTATCTGAAAACCTATGAGACCTAGTAGATGAAAAGAGAGATTCTAGATTTTTTCAATGGGGAAACAGTGAAAGGAAAAGAAAAGGAAGTATTTCCTAATTATACTCTCTCAAGTTCAAACATTTTTATAAGGCTATACATATGATTCTTTATATGTAAATAAACAGTCTTTATTTCCCCATTACATCAGTCAGTACTTAATTTAAAGCACCATGCTGTGTATAAACTGAGTAATTTTAGATTGCTCCCGCTCATGACCAGGCTCTCTCTCCATCCCTTCTATCTCACTCTGATACTAAGAAGAGGCAGTTCTCTCAGTTCACAGAAGAAAGTCCATCAATGGAGAACCTTCCCCATGCCCCAAACTGCTCCAAACTCACACTATTTATGTTTAGTATATACTGAAATACATGCTGAAAATCCCAAAATTGCCCTGGGGAAAACTATGAATACAACTGAAAAAGGAAGAAATAAAATATTTTTTTCCCCTTCAAAACTTCAGCAATGAATCTCAGAGAGTAATTTTTTCCAGAGTTGGGAAAGGCTTGCATCCTTACAGTGGAAAAAGAGGACCTGCAGGGCAAACATGTTCCAGGGTGAAAGAGCACATGGAAAGAATCTACTGCAACATACGAAAAAACAGTGGGGGGAAAAAAAAGGTATCTTGATGTAGCAGAAGTTAGCAATCAACATAAGCTTCGGTGGTGATTTGTGTGATTTGGGGATTGCAGCTGCCCATCCTGCCAAGAAACCCAGGAAAGGTAGCCCAGCTGTTACCAGCAAAGAACTGCAACAATGGGAATTCTGTTCTCCGGGAGACATGAGGATTAACTGCCAATGATCCTAGTTGTGTGTAGGACCACACACAACTCAATTCAAATAGAAACCTGAAGTACAGTATTTGTGTGTCTTGATATTTGTAAAAATCTGAACTAATCCCTGAACATAACACACCACTCACAAAATAATTACAGAGAAGCACTACTATAGAGTCTTTTTAGAAGGATGACTTCAAAAATGTTCACTAGCTCCTACTCTAAGCTGTTTAAATAGATGCCAATCTCATTATTTATACTGATTATAAAATATTTTGCATTATTTTCCCTGAAGATATGCTTAGAAGTAAAAATACAGAAACAATGACTGCTATGATTAATTGCAGTCCACATGTGTGCCCATCTCATTCTTTATTTTATACTCAGCCTTTTTTTTTGAATAGTCACTTTTTCTCTCTCATTTCTCTAGAAAAAAATAAAATGTGGTCTTTGGATCAATAGTGTACCTCTGTAAAGAAGAAATTGGAAAAAATAAACCTTTTGGGGAAAAAAAACAAATGATTCAATAGAAAGTGGAAAATTAACAATGCTAAAAAGGGAACGGGGCTGATCTTTGATTTATTATGTATAGTGTTTCTCTGGTTTTCCATGATCCATGGAAGAAAGTTCAAACTTTTTCAAGGCATAAATGTTCCCATGCCCACATCTCACCTTTTGTCACATCTCCAGCTGCTGCCTGCTCTGCCCCCTATAATCTGACTGAAAAAGTAACCTTTCATTTTTCCAAAATTATTATTTTTTTTCATTTCTTTGTCTTGTGACATGGCAATGTCCTTTGCCAGTAATAAATCTAACTAGCAAATCTCTACAAATTTTTTAAGATCTAGCTCAATTTTCACTTTAAGTAAGTCTTTCTTGAGCAATTTCATGGAGAGATCCAGTGCTATGCCTTGTGTTTTTATCAATATATGCTTTTATAATGGCCTTATCACACTATATTACCACAAATTATACAGAAGAATGTCTCTCTTCAGTGGAGTATGAATTCTTTAAAGATCAGGGTTTGTCATATTAATACCTATATTCCTAAGGATTGTTTGTTTGCTATGTAATAGACATGAAGTAACTATTTCTTGTATTTAAGAAAAAATTAATATGCCAATGAGTCTGTTTTTGTTTTGGCACTAACCATAAGGTGCACACTCTGAGCCTAAGACTATACCAATACTGCCCTTATGATAAAGATTGAAACAGAAGATAGTCAAGCCGTGTGACAGACTTAGTCCCTAGCCAAGTGTGAAAAGTTATAAGCTACAATATGCAGAGTACATCATGAGAAATGCTGGGCTGGAAGAAGCACAAGCAGGAATCAAGAATGCTGGGAGAAATATCAATCACCTCAGATATGCAGATGACACCACCCTTATGGAAGAAAGTGAAGAGGAACTAAAAAGCCTCTTGATGAAAGTGAAAGTGGAGAGTGAAAAAGTTGGCTTAAAGCTCAACATTCAGAAAATGAAGATCATGGCATCTGGTCCCATCACTTCATGGCAAATAGATGGCGAAACAATGGAAACAGTATCAGGCTTTATTTTTTTGGGCTCCAAAATCACTGCAGATGGTGATTGCAGCCATGAAATGAAAAGACATTTACTCCTTGGAAGGAAAGTTATGACCAACCTAGATAGCATACTAAAAAGCAGAGACATTACTTTACCAAAAAAGGTCCATCTGGTCAAGGCTATGGTTTTTCCAGTGGTCACGTATGGATGTGAGAGTTGGACTGTGAAGAAAGCTGAGTGCTGAAGAATTGATGCTTTTGAACTGTGGTATTGGAGAAGACTCTTGAGAGTCCCTTGGACTGCAAGGAGATCCAACCAGTCCATCCTAAAGGAGATCAGTCCTGGGTGTTCACTGGAAGGACTGATGCTGCAGCTGAAACTCCAATACTTTGGCCACCTCATGCGAAGACTTGACTCATTGGAAAAGATCCTGATGCTGGGAGGGATTGGGGGCAGGAGGAGAAGGGGATGACAAAGGATGAGATGGTTGTATGGCATCACCGACTCAATGGACATGAGTTTGTGTAAACTCCGGGAGTTGGTGATGGACCAGGAGGCCCAGCATGCTGCACTTCATGGGGTGGCAAAGAGTCAGACACAACTGAGCAACTGAACTGAACTGAACTGAAGATGAACTGTTACAGGGCATCTCAATGTTCACTGCCCTCATGTACCTGTAACAATGTCCTACCAAAAAAACAAAGTAAATCATTATTCAAACCTCAAACCCATGTGAAAGAAAAAGAGGATCTTCTCTTTTTTTTGTAGAGACTACTATAAAATATGGATAAACAGTATAAAATTATATTATTACTGGCCCTTTTTTTCAAGGTCTTATTCCTTTTATGCAAATATTACAATTTATTTATATTAGTCAAAATAGTATGGAAATATGTACAGAAAAATGTCCCCCCATACACATTTAATTCTATGTTCTAAAGTAACCAGGGTTATATAAACACATTGTGTGTGTGTGTGTGTGTCTGTGTGTGTGTCTGTGTGGTGAGTGTGTGTGCATGTGTGCCTGCTTGCAATGCACTTTTTAAAAAAATATTGAGATCAAACATTACTATGCACCCTTGTTTTTTATATTTAACTTTTCCATTTTTTACCAAAGCTTGAAACATGTCAGGACTAGAAATCCTTGAGGATAATGTTTAAGGACTTTTCTTCCTCCTTTACTAAACACTGAACGTGACATTTTGCTTCATGTTACCGTCTTTCAGCCAACTAAGGTTTCAAGTAGGATTATAATTTCTGGGCTTCAAAGGATGCCGTTTTACACAATAACCACTTACAACACCCAGACAAGTCTGATCAGGTTCTCTCTCTTCACCCACAGCCCCACCCCGTCCCTCGTCCTGTCCCTTGGTCTCCTTTGGTTTCCTTCCCTCTTCTTTCTCTCCTGTCCTGCACATGCAAAACTCACACATGTCCACCGAGAGGTGGAAGTATGCCTCTATTCTGTTGTTCATTCCGTGTCTATCTCCAACTTTTTTCAAACAGTTCTAGCACAGTTACCCCTAACAAGTGATATTTTGTACACTGTAAATGTCAAATAAACATTTTTGGAATGAATGAATGGATGGATGGATGAATTTCACACTACATCCAATTTGTTTCACCTTTCTTTACAGATTCTGAAGTCCATGGAATTCAGATATATCTGTATTTTCTTCCTTTGACGGCAGTCAGTGCTTAAAATACTTCTACTCAAACTCCCTATTAATGCCATCTGAAACCATATAATGTACAATAGACCTTTAAATTTTACCCAAGGGACTCTCAAGAGGCTTCTGTAGCACCACAATTCAAAACCATTAATTCTTTGATGCTCAGCCTTTTCAGCAGTGACAGAATTTATTTTGGGGGGCTCCAAAATCACCACAGATGGTGACTGGAGCCCTGAAATGAAAAGAAGCTTGCACCTTGAAAGGAAAGTTATGACAAACCTTGACAGCATATTACAAAACAGAGACATTTCTTTTCTGACTAAAGTCCATATAGTCAAAGCTATGGTTTCTCCAGTAGTGAAGTCCAGATGTGAGAGTTGAACTATAAAGATGGCTGAGAGCCAAAGAATTGATGCTTTTGAACTGTGGTGCTGGAGAAGACTCTTGAGAGTCCTTTGGACAGCAAGGAGATCAAACCAGTCAATCCTAAAAGAAATCAACTCTGAATATTCATTGGAAAGACCGATGTTGAAGCTGCAATATTTTGGCCACCTGATGCAAAGAGCCGATCCATTAGAAAAGACCCTGATGCTGGAAAAGATTGAAGGCAGAAGGAGAAGGGGATGACAGAGGATGAGATGTTTGGATGGCCTCACAGACTCAATGGACATGAGTTTGAGCAAACTCTGGGAGATTGTGAGAGACAGGGAGGCCTGGCATGCTACAGTTCATGGGGTTGCAAAGAGTCAGACATGACTTAGTGACTGAACAACAACAGCCTTCTTTATGGCCCAACTCTCACATCCGTACATGACTACTGGAAAAACCATAGCTTTGACTATACAGACCTTTGTCAGCAAAGTGTGTCTCTGCTTTTTAATATGCTGTCTAGGTTTGTCATAGTTTTCCTTCCAAGGAGCAAGTGTCTTTTCATTTCATGGCTGCAGTGACCATCCACAGTAATCCTGGAGCCCAGAAAATAAAACCTGTCACTGCTTCCACTTTATTTACCCTTCCATTTGCCATGAAGTGATGGGACCAGATACCACAATCTTAGTTTTTTAAACACTAGGTTTCAAGCCAGCTTTTTCACTCTCCTCTTTCATCCTGTTTAAGAGGTTCTTTAGTTCCTCTTCACTATCTGCCGTTAGAGTGGTATCATCTGCCTATCTTTAAAATGCTCCATGTGCTTTAACAACCATTCTGCTTTCTACTGATTTCATTCCTCCTCAAATATATACAGGATTTTTAAAAATAATAGTAAGTTAAACCATTACCTAATATCCATTTTGTAACATAATATACATGACTATCATTTTTTTTTCTTTTTCAAATGTGTATCTACATCTTTGTAATCCAATTAGAGGTGATAGTAGAGAACAAAAGATATTTACTCCTTTTTATATAATTTTATTTTATAAGTTAGGAAACTGAGACCCCCAAAAGCCAAATATCTTATGGACAGTTACATAGCTAGTCTGACCAGCTTCTGACCTAGAGACATATCTGCTGTACTGACATTCAGCCTGTGTTCTTTCTACTACACTTCATTATCTTTCAAATAAAACCAGTATTTTTCAGGACTGCTTAATTTGGTGCCATGGTTTAGGTTGGTATTAACTTAATATTAAATATTTATTATAAAAAGAAAATAAATGAATGCCATTTTATTAAAAGCAGAATGCAAGGTAATAGTTCCACCCTGTGCACGTTTTGTAAGAAAAAAATATAATCTATGATATTGATAGCTTTATATTTTTCAAAGTAATAAGTACAATATTTAATAACTACAATTAATATTTTTCAACTGAAAGACTAATACTAACATGTTTCTCATTGAGTTTCTAAATTATGCCCACAAAATGATGAGTTCTCATTAAACATGAAGGAAAGTAATAGGATACTTTAAACATGTCCTTATAACCTACAATGGAAAGAACCACACACATACACTAACATTTTTAAATTAATTCACAGAGGTGCACTAAAAGTACTTTTACTATACAAAGACTGCAAACATTGGCATAAAAGAGAAATCAACTTTAAAAATAGATAAAGTTTGTTATAGTTACCACTGACAGTTATGGTATTGACTAAATATTCTCAATAATCTAAAATAAATAACTTATTTTATCTTCTACTCTACTGACAATTATGCTAGTGAGTCCACTCTAAAGAATTTTTCCAATAGTATGCCTTATTCTGTATAAACACAACTGTGTGCTTGCATGACCTCTCCTGCAAAACAATCTAGGTTTACTGGAATACTTAGCAGGGCTGTTGGCATTTTGGGAAAAGAGAAAATGTCAGCAGAGAATTACTTAGAATTGTAAGAAATAATAAAAAATCAGTTGTAAAAGTTCAATAAACTTGATTCCCACTTTAAGCTGTAAGAAATAGAATCAAGTTCGTATTGAGATTTTACACATACACGTATGTGTATTTATGTGGATATGCACATGTGAATATGTGTGTCTAAATGACATTGGTGCAGCAGCCCCCAACAATAGTCCTATAGCTTTAACCTCAAGCCACCATTCTGCTTTACTGTGCTCTGCTTTTTTTGTAACATCCTCAATGTTTTATACTTGCTCTGTAAATGTTTTGACCTTGCTCTTTACCTTTTATATCATAGCATGCACACAAAAACCAGTAAGAACCACTGCAAACCAGAATTTGTTTTCTCATCCTTTAAAAATTAAAATCACTTACATTGTATACAAGTAAAATATAGCTTTGCTTCCCAGGTGTCACTAGTGGTAAAGAACCTGCCTGCCAGTGCAGGAGACATAAGAGGTGTGGGTTCAATCCCTGGGTGGGGAAGAGCCCCTAGAGGAGGGCATGGCAGCCCACTCCAGTATTCTTGCCTGGAGAATCCCATGGACAGAGGAACCTGGTGGGCTATGGTCCACAGCATTGCAAAGAATCAGACATGACTGAAGCGACTTAGCACACACACAGAGTATAGGCTTACTGTAGAGATACTTGATATTAATGAGTTCACGGAGAACTGTGCCAAGAAATATTTGTCAGAATGAGGAAATATGGGAAGGCATAAATTAAATATATATCACAATCTCCGGCAGACACTCCACTGTCTTTTTCTGATTTAACAGTAATAAAATCTCTTCTACTAGCCTATAAAATATTTTGATAGAAATTTCTTGCAATTTACTAATTTATATGTTGCATGATAGGTTCAAGAAAGTTCATTGCTGTATACATTTATTTGAGCATTTTAAAATATGGAGTACAAATATTTATTACAGATACTCAGTAACTCCTTTAGAATTAATAAAAATAACATGGCAGTTTTTATGCACTGTAGTATAGAAATTAATTTACATGTAAAGCAAATGTATCTGAGAACTTTTTTTTTTAAAGGAGTGATAGTTCTAGGCAAATTAAGTTTCTTCATTAAGTTATTCAGGAGAGGTACCTCAATAATTTGACAGACTAGCAAAATCAAAGTTCAATGTTCTTCAAAGTGTGTTACATCCTATGAGAATGGGACATGGTACTTGTTTCCCGGAAAGCTTCTAAGTTTCGGTTTGAGGTGAAAGTAGGAGAAATGTTCATTGGTTTGAGTGTATTCTCAAATCTGATGACATATATCAGACGCCATCTCCAATTCATAGTGCTACTAGTAATAACTACCACTTTTACATACTGATCACCATGTTAACTACCCTGTAGGATTATCCCATTCAATTTTCACAACTTTCAACAGTAAGTTTTACAAAGAAAAATCTATTTCACATATGAGTAAACTAAGACTCAGAATATGTATACCAATGTCACATCTTGAATTTTAACAAAGAAATGTAATTACAGCACTCATAAACTCCTATAGTAATATTTATTAAGAGAAAAATATGGAGGAAAGCATTAAAACCACTAAAATGTAAACTGAACTGAAAAAGAAGGCTAAAATATGTGATTGTCTTAGAGCATGTGAAGAATAAAAATAATTCAATTAATTAAAACAATTAATTTCTAGTATTAATGAGGGAAGATGGCGAAGTTCCAAGTATCTATCTTGCTGTTTAGTTACATGCTAAAGATTTTGTCTTCTCATAGTGAGAACTATCTTTTCATATTGCAGTTTCTATTCATATGAAATTGCAATTATTAGTTAAATGACAAATATTCAGTGGGTGAATTCTTCTGATTAAAGATTGAAAACAGTCAATCTATATATGAATTTTTGAACTTATAATAATAAAATCTATAATTATCCTTTTGCATAGAAAATTACAAATAATTTTCAGGTCCATTAAATGCAGAATCATAATTACTAAAATAATTATACTTTAAGTTCAAAGGTATGATCATCATTTCTTTGTATAAAAAGTATCATACAACTTTTCAGATGCAAGCATACTGTTTGTATTCCACTGTATGATATATACATTAAAGGTAGCTCAGATGGTATAATATATGGATCTACGTTACTCTCAGAGATTCTATATGTGCCTTAGATGATAGAAAAAGGAAACTGAAGATATTCATCTTATTTCATCAGTATTACTCTTATTTCCCAAATAAAAACTAGTATAAATTCTTAAATACCTAGAGTCTCGTGAGGAAACAATCACTGTTTTGAGAAGGTAGATCTATTAGTAGAACAGCTCATTTTCTCTCCGGTTCTAGAGAGCAGTAATTATTAAATCATGCAGAAGCTATTGGAAATGATATACAATGATAAGTACATATATATCCTTACCTTTAATTATCTGTAACCAATTTACTTTATTATGGATCACTTTCTAAACTTCTCAGACCACCAAAATAATTTCACATATATTTCACTCAACAGCGGTTTTTCAACAGTGACTAGATGCTATGTATTGTGCTTGGTTAAGCATTCCCTTCTGTTTCTATTTTTCAAATTTTGGCAACTAAACTTTATTAGTTGACATGTGGAATTTACAGTCAAACCTACCTCAAATGAGCTCTTTCAGTAAACATTAAAGAAGAATAATGAAATTCAAGAAGTACAAAAACAACTGAGACTCTTTATTTTCTTTTTTAGAAAACTAACAAAATACCAGCATTTAACGTGATTAAATTCTTATGCTACCATAATTGAAATTAATTTACAGACAATAACAATTTCCAGACAGAAACATCAGGGCTGAAAGGAATATTAACACTGACATACAATGGTTTCCATACTGGGTGGTAAGGCAGTTAAAACCACGGCTACCATGTTAGTGCTTACATTCCAGTTTCATGCAAAGGAGGATCTGTTACTCATTTAGAACTTGAATGATGATATAATCTTTCTGTTTTTCCTGAATACCCATAACATAAAGACCAATGAATTGAGTGATTTTTTAAAATCAGGCAAGCAAACTCCTTCATAGCACAGGTAAAACACACACATAATACACAGACGTTCACTTACACTTATGAAACTGTTCTACTGAGAGGGAGACATACATAGAGAGAGAGAGAGAGAGAGGAAGCAAGCTATGTGTTGAACTACTTATATCTGGAAACACTATGCATTAGCATAGAGTAACACCTCAGATCTATGCATTTTTAAACACATCTACCTCATTTTATTTGAAAAAAAATTTGAGCAATGATAGAAAAATTAATTTCTTCAATATGAGAGTCACACATAAAAACAAGCCACATACTGAGAGAAAATACTCAGAAGACACACTTTCTGATAGAGAACTAGTATTCACTCTATGCAAAGGAAACTTAAAATTTAATAAGAAACCTAGCAAACCAATTAAAACATGGACAAAAAAATCTGAGTATTAATAATGTCACACAGAAGGCACATAAGTATATGAAAATATGTTCAATATGATTTTTCATTAGGGAATTGCAAATTAAAACAACAATGAGATACATCTACACCCCATTAAAGTTGTTAAAATCTAAGAAAATGGCAATTTCAAATGTTGGCAAGGACATGGAGCAGCAAGAACTCTCATCCAGTACTGGTGAGAATGAAAAATGACACAATCCACTTTGGAAAATAGTTTGACCATTTCCTACAAAGCTAAATATAGTCTTCTCAGATGATTTCATAATTGTGCTTCTGAGTATTTAATCGAGTGGTTTGAAAACTTATGTCTACACTAAAACCTGTACGTGAACATGTATAACAACCTTATTTAAAATTTCCCCAAACTGGAAGCATCAAAGATCTCCCTCAATATATAAATGGATAAACTATGCTACATTTATAACATGTAATATTATTTACCGATAGAAGTAACTGAGTTATCAAGTAATGAACACAACACCGATGAACCTTACACTCTTATTGCTAATTGAAAGAAATCAGACAAAAAAAATCCCTACATACTCTGTGGTTCCAATTCTATGAATTTCTGAAAAGGGAAACACTTAAAAAAGACTCTAAAAGCATCAGTAGATGCCAAGGATTCTGGAGAAGAGGGGGCACTAGCTAGGTGAAACATAAGGGAATATTGTTTAAATGGTGAAACTATTCTCTGCAATACTGTAATTGTGTAATTGTGGATATGACACTGCATTTGTCAAAATCAAATGAACTTCAAGAAGTAAACTTTAATGTACACAAATTTTAAAAAGACAGGGGACTGAGTGCATCTCAGGATGAAATGCAGAGTCTGACAAAACCATCTAATTTGTCCTACAAACAACCTTGCTGAAGGAATGTGAAAGACAGCTGCTGACCTAAGAAAACTTGCAAATGAGTAGAGTCTTTAAGACAAAAAAAAGCACTGTATTCTAATTGATAATCATGTTTACCACAAGAGCATAGGTTAGAAATATTTATACTGTTTTACATATACATATGTATATAAATATATATAATATTGTATTATTTTATATTATATCTATCATATACATTATATTATACTATCAATTCCATTTGATAGAGTCTGCATAATGAAATAATCACAATGTCTGAGATATAATCTAAAATTACTCAACATATGAAGAAACAAAAAGATGCATCCCAGTATCAGGAGATTCAGATGCTAGAATTAGTAAAAATTAGTTAACTTTAAAGCAGTTATTTTACTTGTGCTCAGTGAAGTAAAGAAAACCATGCTTCTATGAATTAAAAAAAAAATGAAGTCTCATCAGAGAAATGGAAACTATAAAAGAAGAACTAATGGAAGTTTTAGAACTAAAAAGTAAAATATAAAAGATCAGTGAGGGCATAGATTATGTGAACAATTGTATCAATTAATGTTCTCTACTATTTGTAGGAAAAGCACACTCAACAATTGTAGAATACACCTTATTTTCCAGTGAATATAATTAATTCATCAAAATTGATCATACCTTAGGTCATAAAACAATTTTCAATAAATTTAAGAGAACTGCAGGGCTTGCAGGTGGCACTACTGGTAAAGTTACCCCCCTGCCAATGTAGAAGACAGGAGATGTGGGTTCAGTCCCTGGGTTGGGAAGATACCCTGGAGGAGAGCACCTCAATCACTCCAGTATTATTGCTTGGAGAATCCCCTGGACAGAGGAGCCTGGTGGTCTACAGTCCACAGAGATGCAGAGTTGGAGATGACTGAAGTGACTTAGTACAGCAAGAAAAGTGCAGTTTAAAGGATTATGTAGTTATAATCAAATTAAGTTAGAAATCAGTCACACAAAGATATCTAGAAGATATCAAATTTATAAAACTAAATAATACTCTTCTAATTAATTCCCATGTCAAAAATACCACTAAAGCAATTAGAAAATACTATGAGATGAGCAATAGTAAAAATTAACATATTGAAATTTGTGTGATATGACTAAATAACATTTAGAGGGAAGCTTATTGTTTTAAATGATTATATTAAAAAAGAAACATAGTCTGAAAATATATAGAATGAGTGGGTAAGGAGACCAATTAGAAGACTGCAATCATCTAGGTTAGATGTTGTTGGTTTGGGAGAGAAATGTAATGATAGAGGTAGCTAAGAGTAGAATCAGAATCTAAAGATGCCTGTTGAAGGCAGACCTGATGTAATGGATGGAGGAATTTGATGTGGAAAGTGAGATAAAGTGATGAGCAGGGATGACTCCAGGTGTTTTGCTCTCCCATATAAATGTGATAGAATGTGTATCCTCAACTGAATGTATAGAAAGAGACATGTCTTAAAAATTATTGGACAAATGGCTAATGGCACACTGAAATAACTAAAAATAAAATATATTAAAAGGTTATAGTTGCCATTAGCCAACATAGAGAGGACTGTGGCTGAAGCAAGTATGAGGGAAAGTAGTTGTTCACCATTGGAAAGGTTGAGTTGTAGATGCCAGTTTAAGATCAAAGTGGAGAGAGCATGTAGTTAACCTGGAAATAATAGAAGCACTAACTCAGGTTGTCCACTTCAGAATTTTTAGCACACACATGGTAGTTTCAGGCAAGAGACTAAAGTCACCAAGCTAGGAATAAAGATAGGGTGGCAGGGAAGACCAAAGACTGGGACTGAGTCCTCCAAAGTTTAGAGGATGAAGGAGAGAAGGAACAACCAGAAAAGGAGAGTGAGAAGGAGCAGCAAGAATGTGGGAGGAAAGCCAAGAGAATTATGGTATCTTGAAAATTGAGTGAATAGTTTCAAGGAGGAGAGTGTGATCAATATTCTCAAATTTATTTATTTGAAGTTGGGGTTTTAGGTGGTAAGAAATATGGCTAAATGAGAATAAAAGGAAGTAAAAGTAAATAGTAGATATATAAAAATTTTAATAGTATACAGCTACAGACCTCCAAAGTTAACCAGTTTGGTTGAATTTGGATCAAAAATTCAGTTGTTACAACTAATGGAAATAAGATTTCATATGTTAAAAATTTTAACTTTCTTTTTCCATTTGAAAATAATTATGAGGAACATCATATATCAGTTACTTAGATTTGCCTACTTTTAACACTTTATTGACTATGCTAAAGCCTTTGACTGTGTGGATCACAATAAACTGTGGAAAATTCTGAAAGAGATGGGAATACCAGACCACCTGATCTGCCTCTTGAGAAACCTATATGCAGTTCAGAAAACAACAATTAGAACTGGACATGGAACAACAGACTGGTTCCAAATAGGAAAAGGAGGACATTAAAGCTGTATATTGTTACCCTGCTTATTTACCTTATATGCAGAGTACATCATGAGAAACGCTGGAATGAAAGAAGCACAAGCTGGAATCAAGAATGCTGGGAGAAATAACAATAACCTCAGATATGCAGATGACACCACCCTTATGGAAGAAAGTGAAGAGGAACTAAAAAGCCTCGAGGAAAGTGAAAGAGGAGAGTGAAAAAGTTGGCTTAAAGCTCAACATTCAGAAAACAAAGATCATGGCATCTGGTCCCATCACTTCATGGGAAATAGATGGGGAAACAGTGGAAACAGTGTCATACTTTATTTTTTGGGGCTCCAAAATCACTGCAGATGGTGACTGCAGCCATGAAATTAAAAGACACTTACTCCTTGGAAGGAAAGTTATGACCAACCTAGACAGCATATTAGAAAGCAGAGACATTACATTGCCAACAAAGGTACATCTAGTCAAGGCTACAGTTTTTCCAGTGGTCATGTATGGATGTGAGAGTTGGACTATGAAGAAAGCTGAGAGCCGAAAAATTGATGCTTTTGAACTGAGGTGTTGGAGAAGCCTCTTGAGAGTCCCTTGGACTGCAAGGAGATCCAACCAGTCCGTCCTAAAGGAGATCAGTCCTGGGTGTTCATTGGAAGGACTGATGCTGAAGCTGAAACTCCAATACTTTGGCCACCTCATGCGAAGACTTGACTCATTGGAAAAGATCCTGATGCTGGGAGGGATTGGGGGCAGGAAGAGAAGGGGACGACAGAGGATGAGATAGCTGGACGGCATCACCGACTCGCTGGTGAGTTTGAGTTAACTCCGGGAGTTGGTGATGGACAGGGAGGCCTGGCGTGCTGCGATTCATGGGGTCGCAAAGTGTCAGACATGACTGAGCGACTGAACTAAACTGAACTGAACACTGTATTCCATTTTATGTTTTGCTGTGTACATACATATATAAATAAATTCAGAGAATATGAATAAAACTATTCACTTTGTTTTTTGTTAAATAACTTTGAACAAACATCTCAATAATTAAATTTTAATGATTTTAAACTCTGATCTCACATTTTTGGTATATATTTTAGTTGACATGTTCTAAGATTTGATATAGCTGAGCATCAAATGGAAATTGTTTTATAGAATTTCTTTTAACTTAAAAAAAATTTGCTCAATTTCTAGTTATGGTGAAATTGGGGTGACCTGATTTTGCTAGGAAAATGAAAACAGAACTTTTTCTACCACAGCACGTTTGCCCTGAAGGTCTTTTTTTAGCAAGACGTGAAAAAAAAAAAAAAGAAGGGTAGTAAGGTGTTAAATGGCCTAAAAAGTATGTTATTTTCTAGGGGTTTATGAGCCAACTTTATGATTAAAAATCTAGAACTTTATATAATACATTTTAAAATATAATAGGTTTTAATAAATTAGTGAAAAGTCATTTCACATCTTTGCATTTTCTGTTGGCATACAAAACATTGAAACTAATCTTGGAAAATATATTTATATGTTTATAAATTCATATTTTAATAAAAATTTTGGTTACATCATCATGTTCTACAACAAAATACAAAGGTAAACATATCTTATTCATTATGTTTTGGAACAAATACATAGCCACAATTTTACTATTCTGACCAATTTTATTCATACTGAATTTATTTAAAAATTCTTAAATGATTATTTGATCTTGGGTGTATATGTATACATACATGTATCTGTGACACATACAACATTATCTGAAGAACTGGAAACTATCAAATATTATAGATAACTTTTATAAAAATCTTAATTTCCTAAAAGACTGTTTCAAATCATTTCCTTTTGAATACAGCCTAAGACTCTGCTTTCATCTAAGAAGAAAGTATCTTCTTAGATTGTATTATAAAATAAAATTTTACAGATTCTACAAGTAATTCCAAGTTTTATCCAGTTTCCATCCCACACAGCTGCAGCCTCACAAGAAAGTCATACAATTATTTAAAACAAATTGTAATTCAAGAAGAATAAATTATTCAAATAGATTAGAAATTTTCTAGAATCTTGTGGAATAATAGGGTTAGCTACATAGGTCATGTGTCTGTATTTAGCTTAGTTTAAATTTTAAACAATATTAACAATAGCTTTATTTTTAAAAATTTAACAAATTTTAGTATTCAAAAATTAAAAAAAAAAACTTTTAACAATTTTAAAATAACACAGGATTTATAGTGATAGAATTACCTTAAGAATTGCAGGCAAAGGTTAATCCTAGTTGCTCTGTCTACACTGGCTCTGTCCTATTTAGCATTTTTAAATAAGCAAGATTTATCACCTCTGATCCAACTCTTATTTTCAGGGTGAATCCCTGCCAGCTATCTAAACATTTCTAAATGGTTTTCATTTTCATTTGCATTAACTCATTTAGAAACAGAAGTATGAGAACTATTATTTTGTTTACAATACAAAGTCTAATTACGTGATTAAATGATTATAGTCTACAAAAAAATTTAAAACCCTAAATATAAAAAACCTGTACTCGGAAATTCAACTTCAGTAAGCATGTTTCTATTGCATATATAAAACAATATTTTAAGAAATGCAGCAGCATAGCAGCATAACTGTGGATGCTATGGAATTTTATTGCCATCTTTAAGATAAAATAGTGACCTAAAAGATCAGATTTCTATAGCATCTAGTGCTACAGAAACACCATTCTGGAAGGATAGGCTTTATTTTTCAATTTATGTACTAGATTATGTTTCTTCTCCAAGGACAAAATGTCACATTGCTATAAGTTTACAAACTTTTGAATTATTGAAATACATTTTAATAGTTGGTTCAAGGGCAAAAAGGAAATTTTCTGGTCTTACTACAAAAATGGAGGAAGGATCACTGCTTTTCCAATCAAACTAAATGGCACAGCAGGGAAAATATTTCAGGCAAGAGAGTCTATCTGAAGAAACAGCTCCCTGATTAGAAGCAGTAGTGATAAATCAGTCATACAATGTTCTACAGTGCAGCTCCCTGGTTTAGTCACTCAAACAAATGGAAACCCCATTAGACTTGAAGTAGTAGCAAATGTTACAGTGAAAAGGAATTGTGTAATCCACAGAGGTTAAGGTATATGTGATTACTTTATTTCTTTTTTCTAAAGATTTTTGAGAAATAGTTTCTTCCCAGAGAAGTTTTCAACAAAGGACTTGTACTTCATTCAAACACACCTCAATATTTGATTTTAAATATTTGTAAATTTATTGTTTTTAATATAAGTGATTGGCAGCACAAATCCTCATCCTTTGAACAGTTTTTCCAACAGAACCCAAATGATCTTCTGACAGGAAACATAAAGTTTACCACAGAAAAACTTTTGGCTGAGCTTTAAAAAATCAGGCCATGTCTACATATACAAATAGAAATTGAAATTCAGGAAATTATCCAGTCAATTCATATATCATCCTCTGGGAGAAACATTTTTTTAATTGCCTAGCAAATTGCTTATTTTATTTTGTGAATATATGGGCAAGGAAGAAAAAAAAATAAACAGAAGAAAACACTCTGTTCATCAATTTGAGATTTCTTTTTTTTTTTTTTGAGCAATTAGACAGAGCTAAACTTAGAGCTATTTCTCATTATGAAATAAAGGCAAAAATGGCATTCCTTGATTTTGGTATTATAATAAAATGCTTAATATTAGAAATTGAGAGTTATCATTTCCCCTCGTTTTAATTTCTCCCTCATTTATAGCTATTCATTAACAAGTCTGAAACTGTTGCCTGCAGAGAGAAAAGTCAACCTATTGAATACAGCATTGCAGAAGACACTCTTTTATGCAAGGGATGACAGAATACCCTCCACACTCAATTGGTTCCTCATTTACCTAATGCAGAATTAGGTAACCCAACCCACAATTTCCAACATCATCCTCACTGCTGACCCATATTCTTAATGAGACATGATCAATTTCACTGAAAAAGAATAAAGTTTCCCCAGTGAAATAAAATCTTGATAGATTTTTGGTTATAGTATTTACATTTTATAAAGTAAAGCTTTAAAAGCTGTAGAAGTAAGCTAGGATTGGAAAAAGAGAAATAAAGGGGGAAATGAGCTCATAGGAAGCTCTGGCCCATCAAACACAGAAAAGGAAAATCAGGCACTGAAGCTTAAAGAGGTAGGATTATTTAAAAAAGGAGAATATTCACATTGAGATAAACTTTTCTTCTTCACAATGGCTGGAGTCTGTATTTTACTGGATGAAGTAAGTGAATTCATGACTGAGTAGAGTTGACAGATGTTGGTTGCAAAGAATCAGACACAATAGGGCAAATGAACAACAAAGAGTTGATGGATGGCTGTCTATTACTAGAAGGAAATAATTGTTACTTAGTACAGAGTATGGGCTTCCCTGGTGGCTCAGGGGTAAAGAATCCACCTGCAACGCAGAAAAATCAGGAGACAAAGGTTCTATCCCTGGGTCAGGAAGATCCCCTGGAGGAGGAAACGGCAAGCCACTCCAGTATTCTTGCCAGGAAAATCCCACGGACAGAGGAGCCCGGCAGGCTACAGTCCATCCGTAGGGTCGCAGAGTCGGACAGCGCTGAGCGACTGAGCACACACAGCACGCTGAGTCTGCTCCCCAGGCTGGGCGGGCTTCAGCACTGCGCAATTTAAAATAAGTAACGGAGGCAACTTCAGCTTATATAAATCTGGAACTGTATTTTAAAAATTATCATTCCTAATTATTTTCTCTTCTCTGTAAAAAGTTTATCCATTTCCAATAATCTGATGTACCAATGCTGCCTTCCCATGGAAGGAGTTTCCTTTTTAGCACCACGGAAAGACAAAGAATGACACTTGATTTGGTCAATAAAATGAGAGCCTATTAATAACATATTCCTGGTTTGAACAAAAGTTTTAAGAACCATTGACTGGGCTTTCTACTAGATTTCTCTTTTTTCTTTCTTTTTCTCTGTTTTGAGAATAACAGGTCTCAAATAGAAGCTGGATCTCTCAGCTTGGGTTCTGAAATGAAGCCACAATGGATAGAACCTCACACAACACCCTAAACCTGCAGTCAAATATGACTTAAGTGTTGTAAGCGTCAAAAATTTGGGGATTGCTTGTCACCACCATATAACCAAGCGAAAACTTCTAATACAGAGCAGACTTATCTGTTGGGTAAGAGGTTGGATTAATTGACCTTTATGATTTCACTTCTACAAATCTATTATTCTAACATCTTTACATGGAAAAAGCCAATACAGAGGACTTTCACAAATAATAGGTTATCATTTTTAGCAAAAATGCCAGTGGTACTTTATGTTTAGGAATAAAATAATTCTTTATAATAAAGTAAAAAATGGGTCTCTGCTCATTTTTGGCAGCAGTATGTATATAAATCATAAGATAATAAGCACATAAAATATGAGTACATTCTCAGCTTTCAAAAAATTATTTTTATAGCTAGTCACAATCTTGTGAATGCCTCAAAAGAGTTATTATGAATTGTGTTCCATTTTTCATATAAATGAATAGACTTTATTTTCCCTTGTTCTTCCTTGAAGGAATTTCCTGGAATTAGGAGGGATTAGAAGGCATGGGAATAACATTTTTAGCTGCCAGTTTTATTACTACAGATTTTCACTATAATTATATCACGAATACAGATCAAATAAAGACATTTTAATTGTATTTATATACATAACATAATGGGGTTTTTGACAAGGATTTTTAAAGTGTTTCCATCAACTTCCTGAATGGTCTTTTTTCTAGGTTTTATAGGCCAGTTCTCAAACTTTAATGAGATCCTCAGACCACACTTTGAGTAGCAAGGTTATAGGTAACAGATTAGAAAAGGCATATTAATTCAGTTAAAGTTCTGTATCACTCTGGGAAATAATTCATTCAATTTCAGCTTGCAACTGGATTCAAGGAGTAGACAATGTAAATTCGAAAATAGTAACAATAAACAAAAACTGTAAATTTTTCCTTCTTTGATTGGAAAAAATAGTATATCTACATACTTTACTATGTCACTTCAAAGGCAAATCCCAGAGCTCATTTAAATGTTTCATACTTTTAAATAAATTGTAAAAGAACCTATGCTTCATAAACACATATAATTAATATTTAATATAAATACACATTAATAAATGTTTTTTTTTATTTTCTTAAATGTAATTGTATAATATAACATTGAGAATGAAATAAAATTTATACACAGGTTACGACAAAATAAAAATCCAACAAATTCCTTTCTCCCTCATCAGTTATCTGGATGTTCTAGGTAGAATTGTCTCATGACTCAAATCACTCGGGTGATTCCTCACATTTACATTTGATTCAGTAACTCCCCTTAACTAATAAAGACCAATTGCTTAGCCATGCCTTCAACCCTTACAAGATCTGGTTCCATACACTTCCAGTATAAGTGGGGTTCCCATGAAGTGAATGAAGCTTGGTTTCAGGGCTCCTATGGAATGGGTTCTTTCTTTGACCTTAGCATGAATACTAGTTTTGTGTCCACATGGTTATATGTTATTTGAAAACTTGCAAAATTAGATATTTTAATGACAATTGGTTAAGACAGTTGTGCCTTTCACTCCTTCCCTCTATCCTGTTTTTGATCAGGTTGAATGGTAGTTGAGTAGCTAAAGGCATTTTCGTTTTGTGATATTCTATTCTTCATTTAAAAAGTGTTCCCCACACTCATAATGCCCCAATTTAAAATAAAAATGTATTTCTTAGAATAATCTCCATAGTTGTTCATTTATTGATTTTATCTAACCAACAATATTATATTTTCTCTGAAGAAAATAAATTAAAGTTTTAATTCTTTGTAGCACCTAGTAGAGCAACTGCATATTGTTAGATACTTGATAAGTATTTGCTTTAAAAAAAAAAGGAAATGAATATATGATCATTGTTTTGATTCTGCCAGCAGCCTGAATTAACTTGGAAGAGCATTCCCTAGTTGAGTCTTCAGATGAGGGTGAACCAGTTTACACCTTAATTTAAGCCTTGGGAGATCCTGAACAGAGAACCCAGTTAAAACATACCAAACTTCTGACCATGAAAAACTCTAAAATAGCAAGTTATCTCACAACTAAGTTTGCAGCACTTTGTTAGATACAATAGAAAAGTAATAGAAAATGTAATCGTATTTCACAGAGCTGCGAAGTTGATTATTTCCTCATCCACAATAAACTTTTTCTTTTTTAACTTGGCTTCTAGGTCACCAAACTCTCTCAGTTTTCTTTGTAAGAAAGGAAATAATTCCTTAGCTATTTTTTCTCAATCTTCCTTTTCTTTCATGACTTTTAATATTGGGGTATTCCAGGCACAATACTGGGATACTCCAATATTATCACACTCAGTCTCATATTAAAAAACAAACAAACAAACAAACAACTCTATGTATAGCTACGGCTCCACAAATTTTATCTCTGCTCTGCCCCTGTTCTCTCCATAGCTATTTTCAAAACAACACCTACAGGAATTCTTTTAAAAAGACATTTGGATTATGCTACTCCTGTACTCAAAACTTTAGTTTCCAATTTCATCCAAAAACCAAAGTTGTTACAGTGGTACATAGATTGTCTATGATGTGTTCCTATGATAGTTCTATGGCCCCATCACTTCCAAGTCTTCTACTTGCTCACTTTACCTGGCCAAAAAGCACCTTTCTATCCCTCAAAGACGTCAGGTACATTCTTATGATCCTTTCATTGACTGGTTCTTCAGGATGAAAGACTCTTCCACCAGAGAGACACATGGCAAATTCCCATATCTCAATTCAGTTTGTGCTCAGAGATGACTTTCTCTATATACCTAATTGGATCACCATATTTTAAATACAGCAAGGCTGCTTGTATCCTCTGGCACTGCCCAATCTCCCTTAACCTACTCTGTTTTGTTAACCCATACCAGATATTACCTGATCACTTGCATACTTATTTATACTGTTTAGGACTTATTGTCTGTCTTCTCTCATTTGAATGTGAGTTTTGTATGGCAGAGAGTCAGACTACATTTACTTACTAGTTTTCAGAATTTCCAGACACAGAGTAGATACTCAATAAATATTTGTGGGATAATTATCTATTTAGCAAATCTTAAAGTTAAGTAGGTCTCATCACAGATATAAAGAAGAAACTGCTTCTGCTGCTGCTGCTGCTAAGTCGCTTCAGTCGTGTCCGACTCTATGAGACCCCATTGATGGCTGCCCACCAGGCTCCTCTGTCCCTGGAATTCTCCAGGCAAGAATACTGGAGTGGGTTTCCATGTCTTCCTCCAGGGGATCTTCCCATCCCAGTGATCCAACCCACGTCTCTTGTATCTTCTGCACTGGCAGATGGATTCTTTACTACTAGTGCCACCTGGGAAGCCTATACTGTATACCTAAAACTAATGCAATATTATAAATCAGCTATACTGCAATGCAGGAGACTTGGGTTCAATCCCTGGGCTGGGATTACCTGGAGAAGGGAAAGGCTACCCACTCCTGTAGGAAATATGCTATGCACAGGCCCATACTATAATTAACAGGGCTTCTTTGAAAAATAAGAATGACTTTCTCATCACCCCCAGGCAAAGGGCTGGGAGCAGTAAAAAGTATATCCTGGAAAAACATCTTGAAAACAAGATGTTGAAGTACTGATGTGACTGATGGAAAACCATTAGTGACTGTTCCCATAACCAAAGCCTTGAGGGAGTTGCTGCAAAAAGTTGTCACTAGCTGAAGGGCTAAACAGAGTCATGAAAGGCCTAAAGGTTTGTCACTGGGACTATGCATTGTATATCTTTATCCCTGATCTGAGATTGTAAAAAAACAGATATATCTAGAGCACGTACAAGCAAGTAGATGTTAGCAATAAAAAGCATGCAAGGATTAGGAGCTGGGCTTTTGCCTGCGAGCAGCATCAGCCCCCTGATCCCCGCCTTATTTCTGAGTCTTATTTTTCTTTATTCTTCTGCAGCACCGCTCCCTCAGGTTGGTTCGCTGTTGGGCTGGTCCCAAGGACTCCAGTATTCTGGCCTGGAGAATTCCATGCACTGCATAGTCCATGGGGTTGCAGAGTCAGATACGACTGAGCAACTTTCACTTTCACTTTCATACTTCAACTCCCCAAAAAAGAAAAAATGAGAAAAGCATGGGAAAGAAAGAAAATAGGCATTTTAGGCAAAATAAATACTTTGTACACATGAGAACATATAGAGGTTAAAAAAAAGAAAGTTGTATTAAGCAAATCATAAGCTTTGTGTGACCAGAATGTCAGGATGTGAGACTAGAAAATTACACTGTATTATGCTATCTGATTTTCTTGAAGAAATCCCTAGTCTTTCCCATTCTTTTGTTTTCCTCTATTTTTTTGCATTGATTGCTGAGGAAGGCTTTCTTATCTCTCCTGGCTATTCTTTGGAACTCTGCATTCAAATGGGAATATCTTTCCTTTTCTCCTTTGCTTTTCACTTCTCTTCATTTCACAGCTATTTGTAAGGCCTCCTCAGACAACCATTTTGCCTTTTTGCATTTCTTTTCCATGGGGATGGTCTTGATCCCTGTCTCCTGTACAATGTCACGAACCTCTGTCCATAGTTCATCAGGCATTCTGTCTATCAGATCTAGCCCCTTAAATCTATTTCTCACTTCCACTGTATAGTCATAAGGGATTTGATTTAGGTCATACCTGAATGGTCTAGTGGTTTTCCCTACTCTCTTCAGTTTAAGTCTGAATTTGGCAATAAGGAGTTCATGATCTGAGCCACAGTCAGCTCCTGGTCTTGTTTTTGCTGACTGTATAGAGCTTCTCCATCTTTGGAAGCACAGAATATAATCAATCTGATTTCGGTATTGACCATCTGGTGATGCCCATGTGTAGAGTCTTCTCTTGTGTTGTTGGAAGAGGGTGTTTGCTATGGCCAGTGAGTTCTCTCGGCAAAACTCTATTAGCCTTTTCCCTGCTTCATTCCGTACTCCAAGGCCAAATTTGCCTGTTACTTCAGGTGTTTCTTGACTTCCTACTTTTGCATTCCAGTCCCCTATAATGAAAAGGATGTCTTTTTTGGGTATTAGTTCTAACAGGTCTTGTAGGTCTTCATAAAACCACTCAATGTCAGCTTCTTCAGTGTTAATGGTTGGGGTATAGGCTTGGATTACCGTGATATTAAATGGTTTGCCTTGGAAACGAACAGAGATCATTCTGTCGTTTTTGAGACTGCATCCACGTACTGCACTTTGGACTGTTTTGTTGACCATGATGGCTACTCCATTTCTTCTAAGGGATTCCTGCCCACAGTAGTAGATACAATGGTCATCTGAGTTAAACTCACCCATTCCAGTCCATTTTAGTTCACTGATTCCTAGAATGTTGACATTCACTCTTGCCATCTCCTGTTTGACCACTTCCAATTTGCCTTGATTCATGGACCTATCATTCCAGGTTCCTATGCAACATTGCTCTTTACAGCATCGGATCTTGCCTCTATCACCAGTCACATCCACAACTGGGTATTGTTTTTGCTTTGGCTCCATCCCTTCATTCTTTCTGGAGTTATTTCTCCACTGATCTCCAGTAGCATATTGGGCACCTACCGACCTGGGGCTTTCCTTTTTCAGTGTCCTATCACTATGCCTTCTCATACTGTTCATGGGGTTCTCAAGGCAAGAATACTGAAGTGGTTTGCCATTCCCTTCTCCAGTGGACCATATTCTGTCAGACCTCTCCACCAAGACCCGTCTGTCTTGGGTGGCCCCACACGGCATGGCTTAGTTTCATTGAGTTAGACAAGACTGTGGTCCTGTGATCAGATTGGCTAGTTTTCTGTGATTATGGTTTTAGTGTGTCTGCCCTCTGATGCCCTCTTGCAACACCTACCGTCTTACTTGGGTTTCTCTTACCTTGGATGTGGGCTATCTCTTCACGGCTGCTCCAGCAAAGCGCAGCCACTGCTTCTTACCTTGGACGAGGGGTATCTTCTCACGGCCACCCCTCCTGACCTTGAACTTGGAGTAGCTCCCCTCGGCCCTCCTGCGCCCACCTGCACAGCAGCCGCTCCTTGGAGGTGGGGTAGCTCCTCTCCGGCGGGGCCCCTGACCTCCAGGGTGGGGGTAGTTCCTCCCGGCCGCCGCTCCTGCGCTGTCGCAGCCTGGCGCCCTCGGTCACTACCCCTGACCTTGGGCGAGGGGTAGCTCCTCACCGCCACGCTTCTGCGTGGTCCGTCACAGCCGGAGAGTTTGGAATCTATTCTAGGACAGAACTGAAAGACCAATGGGTTCATCTATTGGATGACATAGCAGTTTTCCCTGGGACTGCTGGCTCCCTCTCCTCAGGAGAGAGTTACTCATTTCTCAATTTATCTTAAAATCTATTGATCCAATCAATACAGGCTTCCAGAATCAAGATACTTACTTTAAGTCCCCTAAACAGTTGCTATCCAAGTTCAGACAGTTTTATCTCTCACTCTTATACCTTGTTCACACCAAGCCAGAATCTGAGAGAGTAGACAGTGTTCAGTTTTGAATCTGTTCTTACTTAGGCTCCTCTTTCAGTAAATGATAACACTCAACTGCTCAAATGGTAACTATTGGCCATCTTTGATTATTCTCTTTCCAGTTCCTTCTATTAATAGTTATTCCACCATTTAATTATATAGGATATATTTCAAAACATTTCAAATCAACTGATTTCTCTCCTTCTGGGCAGCTACTACCATCATGATATAGTAACCACAATTCTTGCAAAAGTTTCCCAACAATTCCTTAGCTTCTTCTCTTGTCTTTACAACTCATTCTCACCCTGAAATCAGAATAATCTTTTAAGAATAAAAATCAAAACATATGATTCTCCTACTTGAAATGCATCATTGTCTTCCCCTCAGTAATTAGGCTAAATTTAAATTCCATCATGGTTTGCACGGCTATATTGTCTTTGGTCTTTTCTGCAACTATAATAATTTCTTTCTTGCCACAAAGCATTGAAACATCGATTCTTGCTTTTTCTTGTGTTCATAATTTCGTTATGCCTATACTGAGTTGTACTGGGAATTTACTAGTGGAACTCTGTGATTTAGCTGTAAGATCTATGTGCTAATTCCACAATAAAAGCAAATACAAATGATCAGAACCTAGCAAGTAGTAACAGTTGATGATCTCACAAAATGAAACATATGCTAAACAGGACTTCAGCTCTATTTTATTTTTGCTCTTTGTAGATTTAAATATTTTTCTTCTCCCATATAACAGTGAAAAGAGAGGAAATATGGGAGGAAAGGAAAGAGTAAAGGAAGAGGTAAGCAGGTTTGAAGGAGCACTTTTGGACCAGCCTGATGTTCAGTGGCTGGCACAACATCTGCTTTAAAAAGAACTTAAGTGGGCCCATCAGCAAGATGAAAAGACAACCTTCAGAATGGGAGAAAATAATAGCAAACGAAGCAACGGACAAAGAGTTAACCTCAAAAATATACAAGCAACTCCTGCAGCTCAATTCCAGAAAAATAAACAACCCAATCAAATAATGGGCCAAAGAACTAAACAGACATTTCTCCAAATAAGATATACAGATGACTAACAAACACATGAAAAGATGCTCAACGTCACTCATTGTCAGAGAAATGCAAATCAAAACCACAATGAGGTACCATTACCAGCCAGTCAGAATAGCTGCTATCCAAAAGTCTACAAGCAATAAATGCTTGAGAGGGTGTGGAGAAAAGGGAACCCTCTTACACAGTTGGTGGGAATGCAAACTAGTACAGCCACTATGGAGAACAGTGTGGAGATTCCTTAAAGAACTGGAACTAGAACTGCCATATGACCCAGCAATCCCACTGCTGGGCATACACACCGAGGAAACCATAATTGAAAGAGACACGTGTACCCCAATGTTCATTGCAGCACTGTTTATAATAGCCAGGACATGGAAGCAACCTAGATGCCCATCAGCAGACGAATGGATAAGAAAGCTGTGGTACATACACACAATGGAATATTACTCAGCTATTAAAGAGAATACATTTGAATCAGTTCTAATGAGGTGGATGAAACTGGAGCCTATTAGACAGAGTGAAGTAAGCCAGAAAGAAAAACACCAATACAGTATACTAATGCATATATATGGAATTTAGAAAAATGGTAACAATAACCCTATATGCAAGACAACAAAGGAGACACAGATGTATAGAACAGTCTTTTGGACTCTGTGGGAGAGGGCGAGGGTGGGATGGTTTGGGAGAATGGCATTGAAACATGTATATTATCATATGTGAAATGAATCGCTGGTCCAGGTTCGATGCATGAGACAAGTGCTCAGGGCTGGTGCACTGGGATGACCCAGAGGGATGGGATGGGGAGGGAGGTAGGAGGGGGGATCAGGATGGGGAACACATGTACACCCGTGGCTGATTCATGTCAATGTATGGCAAAACCACTACAATATTGTAAAATAATTAGCCTCCAATTAAAATAAATAAATTTATATTAAAAAATTTAAAAAAATAAAATAAAAATCCTAATGGTCAACAGATTAAAAAAAAAACTTTAAAAAAAAAACGCAGCTCTATAAACAAACACACATATTTGAACTTCTGGCTAGATATTTGATGGTATTACAATTTTATTAAAAAAAAATTAAGTGGGTCCATTGAAAGCTGAGAAAATATGATTATATTTTTACTTGCATATCAGAGTCTAGGGTAATATGATTTTATCATTAAAATGTGCCTTATCAGGGCCAGACTTATGGAAAAAAATGTTATTTCACTCTACTTCATGGTCATGTGAACTATTTCTGAAGGGCCTGAGCACCAGCACCTCTGTCCTCTTGCTGGCTTTTAGATCAGTCGACCAGAAGGTGATAAATCCTTCAAGACTAAAGTATTCTGGGTTAAGCTATGGTAATACAGCATGTCACCATGGAATATAAGTTTACTAACATATTATGGGCCTCTTCTGAGGTTAAGAAAAAACTAGGTTCCTTCAAGTCATCATCCAGAGAAAGATTTATTCTTGGTACAGTGAAACTGATGTGACTGCACATCTCTTAGCCATAATCATAAACATTCAAGTTTACTTTTATAATGTTTTTTATATCTCCCAACTTTGAAAAGCTTATATGATGGTGGGCACCTAATTTAATTTTTTATCTTTTATTACATGCTGGGGAAAAATAAGCTTCTAAAGTAACTTCTTCAAAAGCAGAACACTTATTTCAAAGACTAGAAATAAATAATAAAATCATTGACCCTTATTTTAAAAGTATGTGGTAATGATAAATTTTGATACTGTTAATCAGCCACATGTTAAGATCCAATAATTTTAGTCAGAAATTTATTTTCTTTCAGACTAGGATTAGATACAATCTATATATATTAGATATTTTGATGAAGTTGATTTTAAAAACAAAGCTGGTAATAAATTAACTGTATAATAATAGTAATATTTTATTTTGGTAACACTGTTATAACAATTTTCTATAGTATGTAAGAGGTAGATAGAAAATCTCACTATAGGTCATTTGATATGAATTAAATATACATTAAAATTGAATTTACTGTACTACTTTTATTTTTTAGATTGCCAGGGTAAACTGGAAAATGACCCCATTAGAGCACAAAGAGGAAATATAGTCTAAATCTTTTCCAAAGATACATTATAAAATACTACTTATTCTGTATTAATAAGAAATTACATGAAAGGCCTAATCACACTATTTAGTAGTTTAGCATTCACTGAACAAACGAACCTTTATGTCAGCAAAATTTAAACTGAAAAATTCAAGATAAACAACAAAAAGAAACGCACAACTTTCCAAGTTTGGAGAACATTACCCAGAGAAACTTTCAGCAGTGTGAAAAGCTTCCTGCGTGATTCTGGGGCAATGCTTATACTACAGTGGCAGTTTACAGTACTTTTTTCCTCTTTAATTTTTTGAGATCTGTCTCCATAAAAAAAGATGCACATATAAAGTTCAAATAACATTAATAAAACACTTACCTCTTCAAGAATTTCAGAAAAAAAAATAGCAATGATATAAGACCCTAGGTATTCCCTCCTAAATACATCTTCCACTGGCTCCTAGTCCCTACACTGACTGTGCCTTCTTTATCAGTCTCTTTTCTTTATCCCCAATGGCCTTAGCAATTTTTAATGTGAAATGTTTCATGTTAAAGAGGGTATACAGCATATATGCTATAATTTATATGTATATGTGTGTATATTATAAGCATGATATAAATGCTATTTACATAAACACCAAGTAATACATACATACACAGTAACAATTGCTGACAAGCATTAGAATTAGTTAGAAATAAGACCATAAACTAGAGAAGCTAAGTAAATTAGCCTAATTTTATTTATCTAAAATTAAAAGAGAACTTGAATCCAAATTTTTAACACTAAATCTACAGCTCTTTCAAAAAATGCTATGATATGTATAAGGGTTATCTTTAGTAAATAAATACTTGATAGAATATTACTAAAAATTCAGTTATCTTCTTAAGTAAATTTTTACATCATGAAACACAATTTATTGTTACATATCTGTGCTAAATATTTTATTTATTCAGACTATGAGGAATGCTTGGTATATACCTGAAATTAGGTATCTGTTACCATAAATCCAAAACTCTTCACCCTCAGTTTGGGAACACAACTCTAATCACTTAGTTTTGAATTATTCTGGTATTACAGTGCAGTAGTTATTTTGCTCTGTTTATAAAAGGAATCAATCCTCTGAGAAGACAGTCTCTTTATAGTAAAACTGAGAGTGGGATGTCAGATTCTGATTCGTATGGGAAATGCTTTTTACAAAACACTGTTACGTGTGCATAAATCAAAGTAGCCCACAGCTAAGTAGAAAATAGATTAAAGTCAAAGTTCTACTTAGTGCTCTTAGAGTTTTTAACCTGCCTTTTGAAAAACAACACGAAGTTGCTCTACTTTTGGCAACTTTCTGTAATGGAATTTTCTCTTATGAGGGGCTGTCACAGGTTATGGAAAAAATAAAGTGCTTGAACAATGAATTTCATAGTAATCCTTTGCTGACCAGAGCTAGAAAAAGTGGGTAGACAATCTTCATAAAGAAAAATTCCTCTATAAGTTAACAACTAATATGCAATAAACTTATTACATAGACTATATTTATGCATGTAAAATCTAGCATTATGCAAGTTTCCCCCCATATTTTACCAAGCCAATTATTATCAGAAAAACTTTCCTTTATAATATGGTGGTGAATTTTGCATGAATTTGTCTAAAGTTTCATTGTATTAATTTCATAGTTACAGGTTAACTTGGAAGAAGCAGACCACATTGATGCTTTAACTCTTAACTCTTTGACCCAGCAGGTTCACCTACAGCAGGAGCAGATGGTTTCCAATAAGCTGAGTTTCCCTGTTAAGTACCTATGTCTCTCTTTTCTGTGCACCAGGGACCTTTGAGAACAACCCCAGAGGCAACCTTAAACTAATGGGTCATGATGTCAATGAATAAATGCCCAGTTTTCTTTCTTCTTCCCTTCCCTCCCCTTTCCATAATCCAGTGGGATGATTCTAAGGCATGTTCTACATGGCTTCTTACAAAGTCCCCAGTAGGACTGGGCTCCAACTGCCCCCACTAATAACCCATTTATAATGCGCTCTTTATCATCTTATCTCTCTCATAGGTCTTACTATTCCCTATTCCATTGTAATCATTCACAGGAGCATCCTCTTCCGAATAACTAAGTCCCTGTCTTGATGTCTACTTTCTGCAGTACTCAAACTAAGACTTCATTCTAGTTGGTTTTCATCACCACCACCAGTTCCACCATCATTATCATCATCATGATCATCATCATAAGTATTACTAAACTCTTCCTAAGGATCAAACATGATTCTAAATACTTGACATTTATTAATACATTTAGTCCCCTCTAAAAACCCCTGACAGTTGTTTTTTGTCCTTCTTAGTTTAAAGATGAGAAAGACCAAAGCACACAGCAATTAAATACCTAGTTTAAGTTCTGACACCAGAATTTTCACTGAACTAGTATAGTATACCAATTTAAACTTTTCTTTCTTTGTGAGTATGTATGTGTAGTTTTTCAAACCATCATTATTTTCCTTAAGTGACACTGGTATATACATTTTCTTCAATCTTCACATCAAGACCCACTCTGATATTCACTCAAAAACCCAAAGAAGCATTTCTAACATACATTTGCAACAACCCAAGTTCATGTGTGCATAAGTCCTGTAAAATGTGGGGATGACAGGCGTTTCCTGAAATGACCAGTCACACTTTCTACATGGGTCTGATAAGCAGATCGCCCAAGAGAGGAAATACAACTTAAATGTCCTTGTAAGATTCTGCTGCTGCCACATATGCTTCTCATTTGGTAATTTTATTAAGATAGCCTTTATTTTAAAGTAATGGCGTGGCAGAAAAGGAGATTCTTTTCTAAAACAAACTTTTAATTTCTTGAGCAGCATCAAGGATAAAGTGTACCATCAATAAGTAATAGTTACTCAGTTACTCAGTATCCATGTATTTAGTACTATTAAAATATTATGTCAACATTTATCATGATACATAAAAAATATACATGTATATATAAGTAGGTACATGAATTATAATCTTAAGAATACATTTTAAACTATTAATACAAAATGCTGCTGATGTCTTTTTCCCTTTTATTCCTCCCTTCAAATGACAGTCTTTGGTACATTTGAAGAGCCGTTGTTAAAAACAAATACGTTTTTAAAATGTTATGATGAAAACTAGCTTTATTGACAGTGCACACATTCTGTTACTGTTCAGAGTACATATAATGATGTTTTAAAATGAAGGCAAGCTAAAGCAGCAAAACATTTGTCATGGTTTGAGGTATTAAGTCATGAAGTTTGCACGTGTATCTGGTGGTTTATATCATGCCAAAATAGATGTTCCCTGTCAGGAAGATTCTTAAGTGCTAAACTTTGGCCTTACTGTTCTGTAAAAATTATAACTCTTTCAGAGGGGAAAAAATGTGTTAAAGTATGTTTTCACATCTCTGAATTGATATATTTTTTCTTTAACTACCAAATATTTTAAGAACTTATATGTATCACAAAGATATAAAGTGACTTAGGGGTGCTAAAGAAATAGATAATTTATTCCACATATTCTGAATCTTCCAACAGATGGCATATTTTCAACAAATAACACCTAAATTATTATCTCTCAGATGATCAACACCTGATAATTGGTGGCTAGACACATTTCTACTTAAAACATAGAATTCTACATTCAGATAATTCAATATCTTTAACCATTTATAAATTTTCCTTTTTATAACTTTATTATAATAAAATTTTTATATAATTTATACAGTTTATAAATTATCCCTATGAATGTGATATACCTTCATTTGTAGTTATATCCAATGAATTTAATCTCTAGACAAAATACTTCCCATTAGTCTCTTTTAACACCATCATTTGCTTTGACTTGCATGGTAAACATGATAGAGATTGAATTTAATTTCCTTAATAAGTAAAGTTTA
Source organism: Cervus canadensis (assembly GCF_019320065.1). Taxonomy (NCBI): domain Eukaryota; kingdom Metazoa; phylum Chordata; class Mammalia; order Artiodactyla; family Cervidae; genus Cervus; species Cervus canadensis. The sequence continues at coordinate 33,485,787 of NC_057388.1, read as the reverse complement.
TCTAACTTATTGAATATTTATATTTTAATCTTGAATTGATCAACATTGATGTCTTGGATTTCTTCCCAATGCTGTTATGACAGTTTTTTTTTTCCTGATGTAGCAATCTATACCCAAAACTTGCCATGATATAAAATGAATATTTAAAAGCTATCTTCTACATGAATGCATAATAGAGTCAAAGACTTATAGCATGTGAAATACTATATTACATAACATCAAAATTAAGTTTGATGTTGAGATTACAAAACTATATAGTTCATCTCACTGTCAATAAGAAGGATTAGGTCCTATTTTGGGTTTGGGGACAAAATTTCCAGCCTGTGAAAGGTGTGTGTGTGTGTGCATGCCTGCATGGGGGGTGGAGGGGTTCCTGCATGCACCCAAGCAAGTTCTGACACGAGTTCCAACACTATATTCTAGGAGATAACATCAGATTCCATAGGTTGAGACCTCAGCCCTATAGGACTGTGTGCCCTCTCCCACCCCCACCAGAGGTCAGATGCAAGCCCAGGTTGTTATGTGTACTTTTGACTGACTGGTTATAAATCAGTTTCCCACAACCCTCTCCTTGTGTTAGACTAATTTGCTAGAGTGGCACACAGAACTCAGAGAAACATTTTACTTACCAGATTATTGGTTTATTATAAAAGGAACAGCCAGATGGAAGACAAGCATAGGGCAAGGTATGAGGAAAAGGCACAGAGCCTCCATGATCTTCCCAAGCATGCCCCTCTTTCTAAAGCCCCAGATGTTTACCAACCCTGAAGCTCTCCAAACCCTGTCCATTGGGGTTTTATGGAGGCTTCATTCCATAGGCATGATTGATTAACTCATTTTTCATCAATGACTGATTCAACCTCTACCCTCTCTCCCTTGAACATTCCAATTCTCTAATCACTTGGTTGGTTCTCCTGGCAAACAGCCCCCAACCTTAGCTGCAATCCGCAATCCGAAGTAACCTTTTGAACAAAACAAAAGACATCTTTGTGACTCTCATCTCTTAGCAAATTCTAAGGGTTTTAGGAACTCTGTGCCAGAAATAGAGACAGACAAAATAAACATTTTTTTATTATGAATCATGATATCAGTTTCCATGTAGTTAAGAAACTATTTTTAAATCAAAAATATTAGATAAGATACCTCTGCAATAGTGGCATTTACTGTTGTTATGGTTATTCAGTTGCCGTCTTGTCTGACTCTTTGTGACCCGACGGACTGCAGCACACCAGGTTTCCCTGTCCCTCATCATCTCCCAGAGTTTGCCCAAGTTCATGTCCATTGAATCAATGTTGCCATCCAACCATTTCATCCTCTATCACCCTCTTCTCCTTTTGCCTTCAATCTTTCCTAACATCAGGGATTTTTCCAATGAGTCAGTTCTCCCCATCAGATGGCCAAAGTATTAGAGCTTGAGCTTCATGATCAGTCCTTCCAATGAGTATTCAGGGTTGCTTTCCTTTAAGATTGACTGATTTGATCTCCCTGCTATCCAAGGGGCTCTCAAGAGTCTTCTCCAGCACCACAGTTTGAAAGCACCAATGCTTCTGTGCTCTGTCTTTATGGTTCAGCTCTCACATTCATATATGACTACTGGAAAGACCACAGCCTTGACTCTACAGACCTTTGTCAACTGTAACCCACCAGGTTCCTCTGTCCATGGAATTCTCCAGGCAAGAATACTAGAACAGGTGATCATTCCCTTCTCCCAGCCCAACTGAACCTGGGTTTCATGCATTGCAGGCAGATTCTTTATCATCTGAGCCACCAGAGAAGCCCCAGAGTGGCAATATCTATATTTTATTTCTCTCATTTCTTCTACAAAGGACTAAAGCTTGAAATAAAACCAATTTTTTTTGCCATAAAATGTTTGTACATTTAAAAATGTACTTGCTTTGTAATGTGTGCATGTATTTTTGATTACAGCTAAAAATATAGTTTTGTGTTTAGAACTAAAGGAAACATTATAAGTTAACATTTTTTAAGGCAAAAGACATTAGATAACTAACATCAATTTGAAAATGATTATTGCTTTCTGAAATGTGGATTCTGTTTTGTTGTGAATAGGGAGGAGACATTTCTACCAGGAACACCTAAAGCTATCACTGGCCCTTCATGTTTGTACATTTAAAAATGTACTTGTTTTGTAATTTGTGCATGTATTTTTGATTATAGCTAAAAATATAGTTTTGTGTTTAGAACTAAAGGAAACATTATAGGCTAACATTTTTTAAGGCAAAAGACATTAGATAACTAACTTCAATTTGAAAATGATTATTGCTTTCTGAAATGTGGATTTTGTTTTGTTGCGAATAGGGAAGAGATATTTCTACCAGGAACACCTAAAGCTATGACTGGCCCTTGTCATTTTAGGCTCTTCATAACAACAGAGTGGTAACAGAAGGGGTGTTGGATCTTGATTATTATGAGAAAGTAGTGCTTACAAATCCAGACAATGTGTTTATTACAGTGAAATGTGTTATTAACCACAATAGAAAAGTTCATTATATGCCTATATATGATTTATGTACTTGTCTAACTCCCTCAATTTATTTGTAGCTATCAACATATCCATCTATAATCATTGAAGTGGTAAAGTTCCTGCAAGGTCCTCTGCTTCTCTGATTTGAGTCTTGTTTTGTGCGAGTCAAGTAGAGAATAATGTCAGAAATACCAAAAATGCAGTTCAACTTTCATCTAAAGTTACAAGTTGTAGAATGTAAAACTCAGGCTTAAGTCCTTGATTTCTTTGATTAATAAAGTACTATTTATGCTAGATTCAATTACAGAATAATTCAATATACTGTGATTTAAACAGTCCTCTGCTAATACATAATCAGTGGTTTTAGATTTAAAAGTAAGCATGTTTTAGCTATGAGAGCTTATACTTAAAAAAAATGTTTGGAATCTCTAAAGAGAATTTTTGCTTAAATTGTTATTTATGCCCTTCCCACTGCTCCCTTGTTTTATACACAGGAAAAATGATATAATCTCTACCCAATAGAAATAATACTATTTATGGATTTAGTTATAACTATGTCATCTACACTATACTTTATGGATAGTATCCATCAAATATTGACTATTTTGAGAGATTGCTGAAAAATAACACTTAGAAACTGACGAATGTTTCATTTAATATTTCTATTCATTTGCTTATTGTCTGCCTGCAAACTGATTCATACTTATAAGCTTGCAAAGAGATACTATAAATAGAAGTTTTATGTGTTCATTTGTTTTTTTCAAAAAATATAGGTCTATACAATAAGAAACAATTAGGCTGAAAGGATATAGTGCTGACCTAGTACTTTTAGTCACAAAGAAATTATCTTGTGAGAGAAACTAATATTTACAGACTATAATGCAGTATGAAAAATGCTGTAACATCAATGAAAAATATCTGTTTCATAAAATAAATATTAAACGAGTCTTTCTTGAAACCATAAAAGTATGTAGGAAGTGTACAGAAACTTTCAGAAAATTATATGTATATATAAAATATGAAATTTACACAAATTACTTATATATTCAATACTTCTTTAGTTAGGGTGTATATTTGTTCATTTGTTACTTACCAGACTCTCTAGAAAACTTCTGTGCCACCCACATTATTTCTGAAGTTAATTTCCAAATTTAACTGAGGCTTGTTATGTCTACTTTTTTGCAATCCCCCAGGCAATAACCGTATAAACTTTTCAAGCAGGGTTTATATATATGATTTTTATTTAAATTTCTATTTTTTGAGAATTTTAAAATTTAAAAAAGCTTTGCTTTGAAGAAGTCATCTGTTCCTATTGTTTATTTGTCATATGAGTTCTTAATCCTTTGTGAGAATTGTTTGCACTGGCAATAATTAGGCTATATCAAATGGGGAGATGAAAGATAGAAGAACTTAGCAGTGTGATGAGTGCTTCAAAATGCCACAAGTTATTTTTAAATGCTTTGCATATAGAAATATTTTCAACACAACTTGTAAACAATTTTTCTCTAAGCTATGCCCACTGCAATATGCAAGAAAAGAGGTCTAGTAAATATGAGCATGAAATACAAATTTAAAAAGCTGGATAGGAAATCTGGTGCAAGTAACAAGGCTTGGAATTCCATAACTGTCTATAAATTCACTGCATGGATCATCTTGAAGGGTAATTTCTGGGTATTTCATCCTCAACCTCTCTGTGGTTATTGAACACTACCAGGGAATTTGCAAGCTGTAAAGAAACATGATGTGCATGCAGCATTTGCTAATGTCTATATTTTTTCAATGCCATTGACTTGATTCTTTTGTATGGTTTTCTTTCCACCAACTTATCTGATTTCATAATCAGTACAGAAATGTTAATACACCTTTCTTAGTTCAATTTAACTCACACTTACTAAACATCGCTCATACCATACAATATGCCAGGATATGGAGCATAAGAAGTCACCACTACATGTACATACTGCCATTTTTAAAACAAATAACCAACGAGGACCTGTGTATAACACAGGGAACCTCTGCTCAATACTCTGTAATGGCCTAAATGGGAAAATGATTTGAAAAATAATAGAAACATGTGTATATATAACTGAATCACTCTGCTGTACACTTTAACCTAACACAATATTGTTAGTCAATTATAAGATAAGATATAAAATAAAAAAATTAAAGTATTTAGGCTGTGAAAACAAGAAGAAAGTCAATCCTATTACTGTGAAAAGAGACAATGATAGAAGTTCAAATTTTGTGGCCATTTCTATGACAAAGTTGTACAAAGAATGACAAGATTGTTCTGGGAAATCAGTGAGTTGAATATTGAAGCATATGTAAATATTAGCAGGATAAGAAAGAACTGCAAGATGACAATTTTGACCAGAGGAAACATTTGTGAAGGTATAGAGCTAGGAAACATCATCTAATAAAACAAATGCCTGATACTTAAGGCAAGGAGTTAGAGAGGATGAGCCAGGGGGACAGACATTTCTTGTTGACTTGTGTTATATCCTGTATGTGATGGGAACACAATGGATATTTTAAGCAGGCCAGTGACAGGATTCATATTGCATTAAAATAATCCTTTGGCCCCAATGTAGATGACTGGGTTGATTTAGGTAAGACTTCAGGCAAGGAGACAAGTTGAGTGGTTACTGAAAGGGACAAGGTATGAAATGAAAAGGGGTTAAATTTGGTCCTTGGATAAAAACAGGTAGGCAATGAGAGTTACTGGAGAAATATCAAGACCATAACTGATTAGAGGTGATTGTGAGAGAGGAATTTTGAAATAAGAGCTCAAGTTTTGAAATTCTGTTAGTGAATATTACATAAACTGAGATTAGAAATATTGATGAGAAAGATTATGAAGAAAGATGAATATTTTAAGCTTCATCTTTCTTCATAACCTTTCCCATCAATATTTGAACATGGCTTATAGCATGTTCAATTAGAGGCACCAAGAAACATCATCATGATTCAGAAACTCTATAATCATGCTTATGCAGAATCAAATGTATAAATGAGACAGAGGACCAGAAGAACAAGAGAAAAAGAATAGATGTGAATACATGTGAAACTTTTTCTTACATATGAAAAAGAAAATTGAAGAAGGAATTTTGAAGGGACCTGAGTAGCTCCATCATTTAATGTCTGGAGACTGAGGAAGAGATCAGAACAGGATTGTTACACTGATTCTAGAATAGTAAGTTTTAAAAAGGAGGAAGATGTTAACAGTGTTCAAAGCACCTGTGATATCCAGTAAGATAAGAATTAAAAAGTGTCAGTAGGATATTGTTTCAGAGTTTGGGAGGCATTGCAGAGAAGAGTGGAAGCCAAATAAAGGTAAGCTGAAGTGTGAATGCAGGATGATAAGTGAAAGAGAGCGAGTTTGGACTAAAATAAAACTTTACTGAAAAGGAAGAGTGACAATAAGAAGTAGCTCAAAACTTGAATTCCTTCTGTTTTCTCTGCCTGTCTTCCCTCTTTATACCTTTTAACAAAAAATTTCTCTGTTGATCACAAGCAATTTTCAAAATGAAACATTCTTAAAATGATTTGTAGGTCTTGAACTACTCTAGGAAAAATTTACCCAATTTGTAATTTAAGGGAACTCTTAACCAATAAACAAAATCTAGAACTACTTTTTCTAACAGTGGGTTTTGTTACACAGAGGATTTTAAAATGTTTAAGTTTTTCAACATGCCAGATTTTGCAAAATCTTCCCTTCTAGTTCCATTATTTTCATGATAAAGTTTTTTTTTTTTTTTTAGCATCATCTCAGGAAAAGAAATCACAAGAGAATACCCAAATACAAACAAATACAAAAATGAATAAAACATGGAAACAATATAGTCAACAAGCATTAACGCCTTTAAGACAATGACCTGGAAGTCTATGAGACTATAAATATAAGAAAATATTTATGGTTTGAAAACTCATCCAGTTGCATCATTTCCAGACATGCACTCTCCACCTTATGTATGCATATAATTTAGTAGCATGAGCAACTTATTATTTAGGCCAACTTCCATACAGGAATTCAACTTGCTTGCCCTATTCATTGTGAGTCTATAATTTCAAAAAGGAGTCCTCTTAATTCCCCAGAGAAATAATCAGATGAAGGCACAAAGTAACCTTAGAAGCTAGATAGTCATTTTATATTTACTATGTCCTACAAAAATCAGTAAGAGTATGCCAAAATAAAATCATTATTGATAAAATTTGGCAAAAAACAAAACAAAAAATATGCACATGTGTATGAAATTTGACCCAGCAATTCCACTTTCTATTCACACATTTTTGCACTGGAAAATATATGGAGGTATCCATAACAAGGTTATTTATTTTAGCAGTATTTGTAAATGCTGCTTTAAAAACAAGAAAGAAAAAAGAACCCCAAAGGTAGCTGGTAATATAAACTATGGAAAATTCACATTACAGAGTCTATTAAGCTATAAACAATGAAGAAAATCTTTATACACTACCACAGAGTGATCTTCAAAATATATTAAGTGAAAATAGCAAAGTAGAGAAGATTTTCATATGCTTTCCTCTGCTTATCAAAGAAAGGTGGAGGTTGACTTGAAAATACTTATGTACATGCACATACATACACACACATGCACATAAATGCATACACATATATATACTCTACATCTATGAATATTTTTTCACATAGGTAAAAGTAGAAGAAAATACACATTTTAAAATACTTACCTGTAGAAGGAGAAGGAAACCAGGTATACCATATTGGTATTATAACTAGATTTCTTGCCTATATCATGTTTTATGATTTTAGAACCATGTATATATTCTGCATGATTATAAAATAAAATTTACTTTTCAATTCAGTTCAGTTCAGTTCAGTCGCTCAGTCGTATCTGACTCTTTGCGACCCCATGGAATGCATGGTTGGATGGCATCACCAACTCCCAGAGCTTATTCAAACTCATGTCTATTGAGTCGGTGATGCCATCCAACCATCTCATTCTCTGTCATCCCCTTCTCCTCCTGCCTTCAATCGTTCCCAGTATTGGGGTCTTTACCAATGAGTCAGTTCTTTGCATCAGGTGACCAAAGTATTGAAGTTTCAGATTCAGCATGAGTCCTTCCAATGAATATTCAGGACAGATTTCATTTAGGATGGACTGGTTGGATCTCCTTGCTGTCCAAGGGACTCTCAAGAGTCTTCTCCAACACCACAGTTCAAAACACCATCAATTCTACAAGTGCTCAAGGCTGGTGCACTGGGAAGACCCAGAGGGATGGGATGGGGAGGGAGGCAGGAGGGGGGATCGGGATGGGGAACACATGTAAATCCATGGCTGATTCATGTCAGTGTATGGCAAAAATCACTACAATATTGTAGTAATTAGCCTCCAACTAATAAAAATAAATGAAAAAAAAATAGCCCCTCAGCAACACAATAAAAAAATAAAACTGTTAAAAATTAAAAAAATAAAAAAATACAAAATCACTCCTAGTTATTCAAAGGAAGGGCATTTACCTCTGTGTAGGGTTAATTCTTCTCTAGTGTCAAGATGTCCTGTGACACAGGCGATGATCAGGCTATGATAGGCAGCAGACAGCATTTCCAGAACCTTCCTTCCTCATGGGCCTGGCTTCCATTCGTGGTGGCTGTGGGCACGCAGCCAAGTCTCCAGTGGCATCTGAAGGTAGAATTCTTTACACTTAGGGCTCGTTAGCAAGAAGCAGCTGTTGGTTGATCCAGGATCAGCGTCGCCCCTGGGGCAGGGTGAGTGAGTGCTGATGCCACTTTTCCCATCCCTGGTCAACATCTGTGGAGCGGCCACAGTGACCTTCCCTCCACGGGCTGGCCTTGGTGAATCGCCAGACGGACCGTTATGAAATTCTACAGAGTTCTCTGAAGAATGATCCTGTGAATGTCTGCAATACTTTGGAGACTAAGAGGGTCCTTTATAACATGTGAATGGTGTAAATTAAGCACAGCCTGAAGGCTCCATTGTGTTCTGAGAAGCTGACCAGTAGGACATGCATGCATGTATGTTAAATCATTTCAGTCATGTCCAACTTTTTGAGACTCTGTGTATGGACTGTAGCCCACCAGACTCCTCTGCCCACGGGATTCTCCAGGCAAGAATACTGAAGTGGGTTGCCGTGCCCTCCTCCAGGGGATCTTCCTGACCCAGGGATCGAATCCATGTCTCCTGCATTAGAGGCAGAGTCTTTACCTCTGAGCCACCCAGGAAGCCCGGCCAGTAGGACTGGTCACTAAATGAGGTGCATTCCCGGTGAGTAGAAGGGTGGTGAGCACCCTCAGGGCCTTGTGCAGCCACATCCTTGCAGCACACCCTCCTCTGTCCATTCTTCCACAGGCCCGGGGAGTCCAGTGGACATGTTAATAGCATTTCATTTTCTATTCATGCTGCCCTCATATTCTATATGATTATTTTGACTATCCCATTTCAAATGACAATGATATTCCATTAGTTCCGGTCACTTGTCTATTGTTTTCAAAATGTAAATTTGAACTAGGCACACAGACATACCCACAGGCATAGTTTTCAGCACAAGGCTCTGTGCCTGCCCAAAGTAGACCTCCAATGACTCTCCCTTGAAGGAATTGATTATGTCACTTGATACTTTATTTCAGTTTAGCTTTGGTATTTTGTCTCCACGTTAATGGAGTGAATGTTTGCCTGTAAATGAACTACTTGCCTTAACTTTTCTCAATCTTTAATTGCCAGCACAACATTTGAACAGTGTTTGGCTCATCGTAACCACTTAATAAGGACTTGATGAAATAAGAAATGCATGAAGTCATAACTGCACATCTACTTATATGGGTATGCATGTGTGTATTTGATACAATGACTTTATTACCGGTTGTCATCTGGCATGATGTTGATAATCAGAAAAGCACCTGTAAAGTCTTATTTAGTAAGCTTCTGTATGCATGTGTGCCTGCGTGCCAAGTCACTTCAGTCATGTCTGGCTTTTTGCGACCCCGTGGACTGTAGCCTGCCAGGTTCCTCTGTCCATGGGATTCTCGAGGCAAGAATGCTGGAGTGGGCTGCCATGCCCTCCTCTTCCTGCCCCAGGGATGGAGTCCGTGTCTCTTCTGTCTCCTGCATTAGCAGGTGGGTTCTTTACCACTGGTGTCACCTGGAAAGCCCGCTTTTGTACACAGCATTTAATAAATAAAATTGTTTTTTTCACATAAAAAAAAAAAGCATCAATTCTTTGGCTCTCAACTTTCTTTATAGCCCAACTCTCACATCCATACATAACTACTGGAAAAAAACATAGCTTTGACTAGACATACTTTTGTTGGTAAAGTAATGTCTCTGCTTTTTAATATGCTGTCTAGGTTGATCACAGCTTTACTTCCAAGGAGCAAGCATCTTTTAATTACATGGCTGCAGTCACTATCTGCAGTGATTTTGGATCTCCCCCCAAAATAAAGTCTGTCACTATTTCCATTGTTTCCCCATCAATTTGCCATGAAGTGATGGGGCTGGATGCCATGATCTTAGTTTTCTGAATAAGTCTTAAGCCAACTTTTTCAGTCTCCTCTTTCACTTTCAGGAGGCTCTTTAGTTCTTCTTCACTTTCTGCCATAAGGGTGACGTCATCTGCATATCTGAGATTATTGATATTTTTCCCAGCAATCTTGACTCTAGCTTGTGCTTCATCCAGCCCGGCATTTCACATGATGTACTCTGCATAAAAGTTAAATAAGCAGGGTGATAATATACAGCCTTGATGTACTCCTTTCCCAATTTGGAACCATTCTGTTGTTCCATGTCCAGTTCTAACTGTTTCTTCAGATTTCTCAGGAGGCTGGTCAGGTGGTCTGGTATTCCCACCTCTTGAAGAATTTTCTATAGTTTACTGTTATCCATACAGTCAAAGGCCGTGGCATAGTTAATAAAGCAGAAGTAGATGTTTTTCTGGAACTCTCATGCTTTTTCAATGATCCAACTGATGTTGGCAATTGTGATCTCTGGTTCCTCTGCCTTTTTTAAATCCAGCTTGAACATCTGGAAGTTTATGGTTCATGTACTGTTGAAGCCTGGCTTGGAAGGTTTTGAGCATTCCTTTGCTATCATGTGAGATGAGTGCAATTATGCTGTAGTTTGAATATTCTTTGGCATTGCCTTTCTTTGGGATTGGAATGAACTGACTTTTTCCAGTCTTGTGGGCACTGCTGAGTTTTTCAAATTTGCTGGCAGATTGAGTGCAGCACTTTCACAGCAGCATCTTTTAGGATTTGAAATAGCTCAACTGGAATTCCATCACCTCCACTAGCTTCGTTTGTAGTGATGCTTCCTAAGGCCCATTTGACTTTACATTCTAGGATGTCTGGCTGTAGCTGAGTGATCACACCATTGTGATTATCTGGGTCATGAAGATCTTTTTTGTATTGTTCTTCTGTGTATTCTTGCCACCTCTTCGTAATATCTTCTGCTTCTGTTAGTTCCGTACCTTTTCTCTCCTTAATTGTACTCGTTTTTGCATGAAATGTTCCCTTGGTATCTCTAATTTTCTTGAAGAGATCTCTAGTCTTTCCCATTCTGTTGTTTTACTCTGTTTCTTTGCACTGATCACTGAGGAAGGCTTTCTTATCTCTCCTTGCTATTCTTTGGAACTCTGCATTCAAATGGGTATATCTTTCCTTTTCTCCTTTGCCTTTAGCTTCCCTCCTTTTCTCAGCTATTTGTAAGGCCTCCTCAGACTACCATTTGGAAAAAGGCAATTAGTTAAAAAAATAAAAAAAAGGAACGGACCTGTCAAATTTTACCTTTCTCTCCACTAGGCACCACAAGTTAGAAACCAGGAAGACACGACTTCGGTAAGAATACTCACCTTTCGGTAACTTCTGCTTGTTTCTCAGGATCCAGTCTACTGTCACTGGAGTAACTAGGGCGAGCCAGCACTTCCTATCCTGGTCACCAGAAACCATAGAAGATGAAAAATAATTTTCCCTTCATCCTTTCTAGTGAGTGCTTACAGGCGTTTTTTTCTTGAGGGCACCTCATAAACGGTTCCGTTTATCTCGCTTAGCCTTTCTCCACTGTGGCCGCGGGCAGTCAAGATTATCTTTAGTTAATGTTAACCTACTTGTTCAGCCTTAAAACAAAATGTTACTCATTTGAGGCCTGACACTGGGCCCAGATCAGTTTAAGACGTATCCACTCACATTCCAGATCCATCAGATTTCCGAGTCGGAACCAGTCCGTCCCCAAACCTGTTCCGGCTTCTGAGTGAAACCAGTCCTACCCCGGAACCCGTCTAGCTTCGGAGTTAAAACTGATTCATCCCTGGGCCCAGCCGGGGTTTTGAGTCAGTCCCTGTTCAACTCTGGCTAGTTTCTCAACCCAGTTCAGAAAAAGAAGTGCTCAGATAAAGTCTGGAAGCTCTTAAGAAAAAAGCTGCAGAACTAAGATCCAGGGATGTACTTGCCACCTCCGGAGGCAGCGAGAAAGCAGCGACCTTGTGAGATTTAACAGGTACCTAGGCCTGGTTGCTCAGAGCTTCTGGGGCCTGGGGCTGGGCCTAGGCTGGGTAGGGGTGGCGGGAGTCTCCAATTCCCTCTTCAGATACCAGGACTGCTGAAAGATAAACTGAGGCATATTAAAAAGTTGTGTTTATTTGTACAAAAATGGATACCAGTTGGACAGTATCCAGTCTGGCAGAAAGAAAACAGTTCTGAGGACCTGTACAAAATGAAAGGCTTGGCAGAAGGGAAAGGGAGCAAGAAAGTTATATTAGGCAAAAACAGCAGTTGGTTGTTGGAAGTTAACTTTCCTTGAGGGAACCGCGTGGATCTATTAGGCAGATTATTTAATGAATGCTGATCAAAGTGATTCCCAATTGACTGGTTTAAGATTCCTTATTGGCTAAAGCTGACACTAATAAAGTTTCCGTGTTTATGATGTGGCGTTTAGCACAGGAACTTCATCTGGGGCCTGTTGTCTTGTGTTTAGCAGACATACAAGGTGACACATTCAGGAAAAATTTTTTGATATTTGGTGACAGTGAAGGAATATCAGTATTCATATTTTGGGTATGGCAATGGTACTGTGATTTTATTTTGGAAAAGTAAGAGTCCGTCTTTCCAGATATTTATTGAAATTCATATAAATGATATTATGTCTGGAATTTAATAATATAATGAACAGCTAGTAATAGGTAGGGATTGATTTGACATGGTCTTAGTCATGAGTTAATAATTGTGTGATAAAATGTGTGATGGGTAAGTGAAGGTTTATTATACTGTCTTACCTGTTTTAATCTGCTTTTGAAATTTTCTATAATGAAAAGTTAATTTTAAAATGATTGTTGAATGGAATATCAACATTGAATGAACTTCAATTGAATGTAACTTACTCAGATTAGAATCAATTGATATATAAGTAAACATTACAGAAATAAGTTGGAAGAAACATTCAACTCTCTGACAGAAATGAAGAAAATAAATACAAAGGAAATCATACTTTGTTATAGTTAGCCTGAATTAATTTACCTCTAATTCAAATTTGTTTATTCCTAAATAAATGTAAGTGATTTAATTCGAACAATAGCTTATTGACTGAATGTTCCTAAACTTTGCCTCAACTTACTGAGAACAGTTCTTATTTATATATATTTTTAGTAATCTTAATTATCAACAGGGTAAAATGCATTTTTTTCAATTAATAAGGAAGTGTTAGAATCCTTGTGATTACTTTCAGAATTAAAATTTTCAAAATATATGTTAACTGGAAAAATTTACATGTTGATAAAAACAATGCATCTCTTATGTTCTAAAATTTGTGGTGGGTTTTGTGTATGTGTGTGTTTTGAAGGGTGTAGCTTAATTATAAATGATATGTATATTATATGGCAGTTTTATATCTCAGTCTCTAGAATGGTAAAAACATTAATTTTGTCCAAATACAACATATGTAATTAAAAGCATATTTACGTATTTTATAAATTTTCAAAATGGTTACAGTAGACAGCTGTTGCTTCAGGCTAGCATGAAAGCATAATATTGTGATTACAAATAGTATCTATATGCTTTTCTATAACTAAACCTAAGATGTTTAATTTTAATTATTACTTTTAAAGTTATGATTTTCTTTTTTGATAAAAAGTGGACCAGTTTACTGCTTTCATTTGGTAAGTAGAAAGCTGGTAATATACATACATATATATATGACTGATATTTGCTCTTCTACAAAGTGACCTTATATTGCAGTTGAAGGGTTCAAAGTAACCAAAGGGTAGCTTTAGAGAATACATAGTTGTTATCCTTGAAAAATATGCCTTACCCCTAGGAAATGTGTCACTTGAGATGGCATTTCCAAGTAGGGTGAGCCAGTAATTTCTCTTGCATTGAGACACAGAATCTCTCAATTTTTCTTTGAAAGAATGTAGAAGGCATTTAAGTACCTAAATTAAAAGTGGATACATTATTTGGTACCACTTTGAAACAAATATATTCCTATAAACACTGGTCTTGCTAATAATATGGCTTAGTATAAGCTCCCCAATTATACACATGGATTCTATATCTTTCTACTCCTATTGACAAATTTTCTAATTATTTCACATAAAGGTGTTAACTTGTCTTAGTTAACTTAAAAATGTCTTAAATAAGCAAGTATTTCATATTAGATATGAGATTTCTAAACATTAATATTTAGCTGTGTATTGTATCAGTGAGTTCAGTGTTATCAAATTATCTTATGTATCAAGTTAGCTTAAATCATCTTGAGGAATTTGCAGTTACCAGAAGAGTGAATTTTCACTGCCCTACTTACTGTATTGTACTTAAATCACTGGTAATTCTTAATTGCATTCTGTACCTTCTAAACATTTACTTAAAAATGACATCTATCACTTGTCTGCATATAATCTTCTACATTTAAACTGTTAAAAATAAGAACTTAGAAATACATCCCTCACCCCTTGGGTTGCCACTTCAAAACAAACAAAAAAAAGGCTTAGACTTCATACATGAGAAAAGTATTTATTGACTACTCATGTGCCAGACATAGTTAAGAATTTTGTTATAAAAAAATGAAACGGATTGTTCTCAAGGAGCATACTCTCTGGTTAGCAAATAACAGACAAGTAAATATATTGTTAAGTTATAATTAATTCCAAGAAATCAGAAATCAAAGTCATAGAAATAAAGTTCATGTGGGGCTTTGTGGAAGTAATAAATAACCAGCCTGAGACTCAGATGATTAGCGGTAATTAACACCCATCAAGTGTGTGTGTGCTAAGGGAGGCCTTGGGAAATGGGTTTAGTTCGAACAGAGAGGTAGAGATGAAGGAAAAGACAAGACTGAGTGAAAAAGGCATAAACAAGAGGGCTTTGAGGTTCAGGGAAACACAAATTGTACCTGAGATTCTAAAACATGAAGTTCAAGAGGGTAAACATAGCGTACCTGCATGGAGGGGAAGAAAGCTTCTACAGCAGCATCTTGATTTTAGGTCTCTTCAAGAAAATGACGAATTACTGAGTGGTTTTAAGGGAATGAGGTCATTTAGCTTGCATTGTTTATTTGTTAAAACCCAATCCAACTCTGAGTTTTTTTGTTGTTGTTGTTGTTAAGAATGCACTGTAATTATGAGAGTAGAAATTGGGCTGCAGTGTAACAGAAAGTTCAAGGGTTTCAAGTCCTACTAACACAGCCACACTCAGCTTAAAACCCTATGATGTTAACTGCAAAACACAGTGAGAAATGGCGAACTTGGGGCAAATAATCCAGTATGCTGGGAACTTTATTAATACAATACCTCAGAAAGGAATAAATTACAGGAATAATTACTTAACTCACAAGTCAGTAAGGGTCTTTGAAGGAACCGTATCTCTCGTTCTTTATCTCCTTTTTTAGCACGAGCTTACCACCCATGTCCATGGTTAATTTCATCTTCATTCCTAATTTCACCTGTTCACAGTGTAGCATTTTTATGCTCTCTTCTTACTCCATCCCATCAACAAACATTTTCCCCTATGTTATGAATAACAAAATGCATGTGCTTACATGCATGCATACATACACATACAAATAAATAAAATTTCACAGCACTATTTCTTTTCACTTAATGCCAAATTTCTCATAGTTATGCCTTATACTTAATCTCTTACTATCTGCCATTATTAAATGGCAGAGGACATAAAGAAAAACAGTTTTGTAGGTGTATGCCTCCTTTACCTATCTGTCACGTGTGATGCCTGTATTTTGCACACTTGAAATCAGCTAGAACTTTTTCATTGACCTCATTTAATCTATCACATATGGAATATATCTTCAGAGCTAGTCTTTTATGATAGACTCTCACAGCTGTTGTCAGGAACTTGTCAAGGTCACCCCTCTAATTTGCTAGGCTGTCAAAGAGAAATAGTTGGTTGAGAATAGTTGGTTCCAGAAGAAAGGAATTTTCTAAGTGATTTCCTATTAAAGAGATCATTGGAGCTACTTCTGGCATTTTAGTCAGGACTTTCAGTGATAGAATTAATTGCTGGATAGATTATCATTGAAATAGCTTTCTTAAGAAATAATTAAATGTGATTGTATGGCACTCCTCTCTGGATCATAAAAGAGAGTGTGTGTGTGTGTGTGTGTGTGTGTGTATGCACATGTGCATGCACACATGTGTGCATGTGCATGTAATCTCTGTTCACATTAAACATTCTTTCTTCTGCTCCTCATCACTCTCATAGCTTCTGAATTCTCTGGAGGATCTTTGTCTTTGAAGTAGGTCAGTCCCCTTATATCATTATGTTTTTTTTATTGTTTAAATAAGATTTTCTTAGAGAGTAGGAGGAAGATTTTGGAGCTATGATAATAAGATTTTACCAGCTCCCAAAACTTCCTGAATCTTGCCCCGCAAATCATTCAAACTTCCCTAGGAAGTAGGAGTGCAGAGAATGTTCCGAATCAAGGTATTTCCTCATTAACATAAGAATAGCATCTCACATTCTGCAATACAATGTTCTCTGTCAAGAGATGAGTTGTTGATGCATTTGTTTTGGTTTAAGGTTTAAGTAGAGACTCCAACACTATGCTTCTTCCCCCTCAAACATCACCAAACCCAAATCTCATGTCAAGAGATTAACTGAAAAGATTACATTTGCTTTTGTAACAAAAGATTTCTTAGCCTTGTGCTACTACTATTGTTGACCTTTCCCAAGTCTGTATTTTATGAGAGTCAGTTAGAACACATGACCTCTGCCATATAGCCTCCTTCCTAAGTGTTGCTGATTATAATTTCTGATAAAGCAACCTTCAATGTGGTTGTTTTATCAGAAATTGTATTGAAATCTCTAGGTGAAAGCTAGGAATAGACATGTATGAAGAGGGATGATTCTGTCCTAAATTACCCTTCCCAGTAGTATTCTAAGGATAATTTTAATTTCAATGGCTTGGAAGAGCTGACAAATATGGGCAGAAGCCTTGGCACTAGGTCCTGCTTTACTTACTTACAGCAGAGAGTAGGAAGTATATAGGTGTTAGCTTTGAGTCACAGTAAGAATGGTCCTTAGAGAAGAGCCATCACTATAATCAACCAATTTACCAACTTCCTATTGGACTGAACAATGATAGGGAAGAGTGTAGAAGCATGGAGTAGTGAGGTCTCCTACCTCTAGATATTTCATGTGCTGTGTGTTATATGACATGGTATATATACTCAGGTTGATGATGAAATTGCTATATTTCAGATCAAGTAATATTAAATATTAGCATTTTCATGCGATTCAATTTCAAGTGATCACAGGTGGGTTCTTTTATAGGTATGCTTAATTGAATGTGAGAATGAGTGTGAAGCTCTCCGGAGAGACTCCAGCTGTTAGGGTATATAACCATCCAGTATACCTAGAAACCAGGAATTTTTCCTGTAATCTTGATAGAAACCAGAGAGTGGTATGCTGGCTATATATTTTATAGAATTTTAAGATTATTTTGATGGAAGGACATAATACAGTGACACTGGGATAGATAAAAGACAGGACTCTTTGGTATTTGCAGCTCAAAGAGAGGGCTATAGTTGTGGACTCATGAAGGGGGTTGTACTGAGGACAGATAGCAAGAAGCTGTAGCTGTAGGGGCTAGTTTAAGGATGGCAAGCAAGGTAGGATTAACTAGGTTTTTTGTGGAATCTCTGCAACTTGGCCAATTTGAATAATTTTGCACATTCAAGGGGGTTGTCTCTAGTGTCTGGTACCTGTTCATGAGGTGGCCCAAAGTATAAGAGCCAGAAAGGGAAAGGTCTGCTGTGGTCCTAATTAACTGTCAAGAAAGGAAAAGCGCCTCTAGCTAGGGCCTTAAAATTGAGTCAAGACAGCATTCAAACAAAAGCAAACTGCATTGCTCTATGGAAGCAGGCAAACACTTAGGAAGAGCTAAGTTTCATACACAAGGTTCAATTTTGCCAAAATATAACATGCTGTTGGAAAGTAAAGGTGCAGCACCCATCAAAACAAGTTATGGGTCGAGATAAGTGAAGCCTTGTTGGAAAAGTTAATTCTATTCTTGAGTCATGAAACATGAGAAATTGTTTGGATAGGAAAGAAAGTAGTGGGTGGGGAAACAGCAGTCCTGTCAAAGAGAACAGTATGAATTTAGACAAATAGCTGGAAAGAACAATTTGGTATTTGGGTATTTTTATTACAAAAAGTCAGACTCCAGTGGGATACATTTGAAACACAACTACAGCCTATACCTTCATTATTCACCTCCACTCCACAGTTCTTCCACAGAGGCTTGACTGGCTAAATCTCTGTAACTTTGGATAAAGCAGTGAGGGTTGCTTTGGCTTTTTTTTTTTTAAGAAGCTCAGCTTTATATCATTTTTTAAATTGTTTAAAAAATTATTTATTTATTTTTTCTGCTCCATCTGCATGGCATGTGGGATCTTAGTACCCCGACTAGGGGTCAAACTTGGGCTCCCTGCATTGGAAGCAAAGAATCCTAACCACTGGACTGCCAGGAAAGTCCCTTTGGCATTTTCTAGTGGGCTACATGCATCTATTGAGTTAAAATAGGACAGTGGCTATAGCATTAAAAATTCCATAAGGATGATGAAAATCAGGGAAACATCTTTTTTGGTAGATTTGGTAAGATTATAAGCCATGTTTGATTGAGGATTAGCAGTTGGTCCACCATCATTTACTCATCCTATGCATAGTTAACATATTTTCCCACTTACCTCCATTTTTTCAAGGCTAATATAATAACAGCAAGCACCAATATAATTATAATAGCAATAGCATGTACCCCTGTGAAGTGTTTACTCTGAGCCAAGCTCGAGGCTGTTTTATAATCCTTATCTCTTGTTCTAATAAAATAACCACTGACCCCCTCCCCGACATCTAAGTCAATACACTCTTCAAATATATCACTTAAAATTGGCATAACTCATACTAGATATGTTACCTGAATATTTTTTAAGTTAGAGGACAATGAGGCTGGGCCCTGTATTCCCTTAGATTTTAGCACTAAAAGTCCATTTTTCTTCTTCAGAACTTCATTTAGTGTTAGATTGCATTGCAGTCTGAAATCTCCAATAAAGTTTAATGCAGTAATGTAGTCAGGTTTAGACGTAAAGGTAAATCTTTTTGTTAAAAGTTTAACTGTAGTTGGTCAGCCTCAATCTCAGACCAACTGCTGCCCATTATCCAGAAGGATAAAGTACACGTCTCCAACTTCTTTTTTTCATTTTTTAAAAATTGAAGTATAGTTAATTTGCAATGTTGTGCCAATCTCTGTTGTATAGCAAAATGAATTCAGTTATATGCATATAGGCATTCTTTTTTTATATTACTTTCCATTGTGGTTTATCACAGGATATTGAATATAGTTCCTTGTGCTATATGCATTAATATAGCACAAGGAACTATATTCAACTATATTCAACCTTGCTGTTTATCCATTCTAAATGTAATAGTTTGCATTTACCAACACAAAACTCCCAGTCTGTCTGTCTATCCCCACCCCTGCCTTTGCAACCACAAGTCTGTTCTCTATGTCTGTGAGTATTTCAGTTTTGTTGATAATTTATTTGTGCCATATTTTATATTCCACATATGTGTGATATCATATGGTATTTATTTTTTTCCTTCTGACATCACTTAGTATGATAATCTCCAGTTACATCCATGTTGCTGTAAATCGCATTATTTCATTCTTTTTTATGGCTGAGTAGTATTCCACAGTATATATTTACCACATCTTTTCCCTTTCATCTATTTATGGACTTTTAGGTTGTTTACATGTTTGGACTATTGTGAATAGTTGCTGCAATGAACATAGGGTGCATGTATCTTTTTGATAAAGTTTTGTCTGTATCTTTTGATATAGTTTTGTCCAGTAATTTTCCAAGAGTAGGATTGCTGGATCACACAGTTATTCCTCTTTTAGTTTTCTGAGGAATCTCCATACTCTTTTCTATAGTAGCTGGACTCTTTATGACTTCTTTTATGGCCTATCTTAAATGCCAGGGCTTCCTTCACAATTCTATCTAAAATAGCACCTTCCCTTTCTCCCCAGCCATCTTTTACGCTTTACTGTCTTGTCCTGCTCTGTTTTTGGTTCAGAGTGCCTTCATTATCTGACATATTTTATAATTACTTGTTTATTGTTTAACTTCCCTCTCAAGAATATTCCCAGTGCTTAGAACAGTGGTATTATGCCATAGGTGCTCAGTAAATGTATATTGAATATATCAATCAAAATAATATATTAGTTATTTGTAAAAAATATTGTTTTTAAGTATACACAAAAACTGCTAATACACAAAACTTGAAAATTTTAATAAACTACCAGTTTTAGAGCATTTTCTGTATTTCATTAGGGAAACAGTTTATAAGAAAATTATTTTTTATAGCATGGTTATTTATATAACATGGTTTTTCTTTTAATTGCTAAATAGCTTAGTAAAACTATTTCTGGTCATCTGACCTTCTTAGTTGTGAAAATTATGGAAAGAGCTTTAAATGACTTTAATAAATTGGCTGACTGGTCTCCCCATTCAGTAGATGGCATAAATGAAATATACTGATAAGCAGAAATCTCTTTCTGAATTCAGCAATTATTGTCTATAAATTAATTTTTTCTATAGCAGTTTTTTCTATAGACAAAATTGTAGAATGATAACAACTACCTATAATGCAACTTTCAAACTTCATTTAATTGAATTTATCTCACTTAAGACACTGTGAAGGAAATTGAGTAATTAAGACTTTTAGGTTGTATTCTACTTTGACAATATCAGATCTCCCAAACCAAAAAGTTAGTTATATGTCAACCAAACTTGCTTTTATGAAAAATACTGATTTTTGAAACAGACTCACAGATAGAATAAATATAAAAATAATTGTAAACATCCAAGGAAGTATGTTTTCTAACTGAAAAATCTTGATAAATTTCTAGATCATGGCATTATAGACTGTATTATAGACTCAAAATGTTTCTGTGGTATATCCTTTTCCACTTATTATAAAAAAATTGAGTATTATGCATACAGGAGGATTTTTTTAAAGTCTGTATGGATGTTAAGACTGGTTACTGGTGGGAAAAGGAAAGAGAGGAGGAGCAAAACAGGTAGGGAATTAGGATGTACCAACTACTGTGTCTAAGATAATCTGTTTAATCTTTAATTAAATATAAAAAGAAAAAGTTATTCTTAATCAATCCCTTAATTGCTACACAGAAGCACCTTATAAATGTCACTGCGTAATTTTGTTAGCTATGTAGTGACAGTTTAAATGTTATATAAACTTCATATAATCTAATGTTATCTCACTAATCATTATTCTACAAAATGATGGTAGTAAAAATACAGTTTACAATAATATAAATGTGCAAAATTATTTTAATGTGAAGGAACTATTGTGCATTGGCTCTGCAAATCTAGTTTTCTGCTCTTGGGCTGTTTTAGTGCATGGAAAGGCAAGAAAGCTTTACCCAGAAGCATGAAATAAGACAGAAAGAATTTCATTGGAAAAGATGAACTTGAAATTCAACTCATTAAATATAAGGCCAGAGATAACATTGAATGAAGATAGAATTACTTACAAGAAAAACCTGACAGCAAATGGATTAAAAAATTAACTTTGCTAAAACAAAATAGTGCCAAATGAATTTTGTCAAAAATGTATATGAAGGGAAAAAAGGAGAGTTTTGGCAACAGCCATATAACATTATGCAAGAAAGAGATTGTCCTGAACTAAAAATGTAACTCTGCTTATGGAATGAGAAAGCAAAATCTATTGAGAAAATGGATACATCTGTCCAATTTAGCCTGTGGGCATTAAGCATTCAAATCATATAACTATCCCTCCCCCATATTGCCACCACCCAGACTCCAGTTCTGATCCTGTTGTCAATTGGCCATCTTCTGATAATGGTCTCCTCATGTAGCTTGTGTGAAGGAAATGTGCTATGACAGCTATATTTCTATTGTAAGAAAATAAATTGGCATTGTAGCTTATATATGTCACTTTTGATTTTAATCAACATGAGTCAGTCTTCTCAAGTTTGATCAACTCGATACAGCAAATTGTACCAAGAATTTGTCCTTCTAATGCAGAAGACCAACTCACCATGTCCTACACTGTTATTCAATAAGTCTTGTAAATTCCCCTTAGCATGCAGTGTCTCTGTTAACAAGTTAGAGATCTCTCTTTTGCATCACGATCAAATCTACAAATCCTTTGATACCATACTAAAAATAATTGTAAACTGCTAAGGAAGTATGTTTTCTAACTTTGAAAAATCTTGATAAATTTCTAGATGACTGCTTTATAGACTATACTGTATGCTCAAAATATTTCTGTAGTATATCTTTTTTCCCTTCTCTTATTTAAAAATTGAAAATTGTGCATACAGGGGGATTTTTTTCTTAAGTCTGTATATATGTTAAGATATTTATACATTTTTCTAATTCCTTCTTAACAGAACTCTGTTAAGATTCTAAGGTATCTCTTGGGAATTCCATATCTATTATTTCTTTCAAGATTTTGCTTTAAGCACCTGTATCCCAGGAGGACACACACAGGGCCTTACATAATAGTCTCTGAATAACCCTTGAATTAGTTCTTAATCAAAAGCAGGAATCATTCATGTAAAGGGTCAACTCTGTTAAATAAAGACTGAGTTTTATAGTATCTTGACTCTAGCTAGTCATAGTGCACATGGTAATGTCTCGTTCTGCTCTTCACTAGTAATTTAAAATCCTTCCATCAAGAGCTAGCAAGATAAATGTTTAAATAAGCCTTTAATGCATTTAAGTTTGTGTCTTTGGATTCATGTTTCCTATTCCTACTCCACCTCCAACTAATCCAATAATTAAATACATAATGGAAACAAAAAAACAATTTAGTAATGAAATCAACAGCTCACACATTTGGAGTGATATAAGTCATGTGTTTATATATTTATTCTACATGTACTATGTTTGACTGCTGAACATTGATACATCAGAGTGCAAACTGGTAACAGGTAAAATATAATCACATAGAACAACAAAGCACAATAAAGTATTTACCCACAAAGGGTAGTCTGATTTAAATTCAATTGAAACAATATTTAATTATTTATTTCATGCTAAAAATATGCTCTTTTTGTATAGTTCTGTGTATTCTTGTCACCTCTTTTTAATATCTTCTGCTTCTGTTAGGTCCATACCATTTCTGTCCTTTTTCGATCCCATCTTTGCATGAAATGTTCCCTTAGTGTCTCTAATTTTCTTGAAGAGATCTCTAGTCTTTCCCATTCTATAGTTTTCCTCCATTTCTTTGCATTGATCACTGAGGAAGCCTTTCTTATCTTTCCTTGCTATTCTTTGGAACTCTGCATTCAAATGGATATATCTTTCCTTTTCTCCTTTGCTTTTCACTTCTCTTCTTTTCACAGCTATTTGTAAGGCCTCCTCAGACAGCCATTTTGCTTTTTTGCATTTCTTTTTCTTGGGGATGGTCTTGCTCCCTGTCTCCTGTACAATGTGGCAAGAATACACAGAAGAACTGTACAAAATAGATCTTCATGACCCATATAATCATGATGGTGTGATCACTCACCTAGAGCCAGACATCCTGGAATGCGAAGTCAAGTGAGCCTCAGGAAGGATCACTAGGAACAAAGCTAGTGGAGGTGATGGAATTCCAGGTGGCTGAGTGGTAAAGAATTCACCTGCAATGCATAAGACATGAGTTCAAACCCTGGGTCAGGAAGATCCCCTGCAGAAGGAAACAGCAACCCACTCCAGTATTCTTGCCTGGAGAATCCCAGGGACAGAGAAGCCTGGTGGGCTACAGTCCACAGAGTTACAAAGAATCAGACACAACTGAGCAACTAAACAACAACAAAAGGGAAATAAAGAGTTCAGGATGAGTTTTGAGTTTCTAATTTGGTGACTAGGTAGATGTTGACATCTACCTAAAAAAGCAACAAAATTTTTTTAGATTTATTTTTTGGTAATATGAAAGCAACTGGAAAATAGAACAGTGTTTAGAAACAGACACTCTGATTCAGTTTTTCCCTAGGTCTGTGACTTTGTTGCTATTCAGTCACTAAGTCATGTCTGGCTCTTTGTGACTCCAATGGCTGGAGCACACCACGCTTCCTTGTCCTTCACTGTCTCCTGAAGGTTGCTCAGATTCGTGTTCATTTAGTTGGTGATGCTATCTAATCATGTTATCCTTCTCCTTTGGCCTTCAGTCTTTCCCAGAGTCAGGATCTTTTCCACTGAGTCAGCTTTCCACATGAAGTGGCCATGAAGTGGAGTTTCAGCTTTAGTATCAGTCTATCCAATGAATATTTAGAGTTTGTTTTCCTTTAGAATTGATTGGTTTGATCTTCTTGCAGTCCAAAGGACTCTCAAGAGTCTTCTCCAGCACCACAGTTCAAAAACATCAGTTCTTTAGTGCTCAAACTTCTATTTAGTCCAGCTCAAACATCTCTGCATGACTACTGGAGAAACCATAGCTTTGACTATCTAGACCTTTGCTGGCAAAGTAATACCTCTGCTTTTTAATATGCTATCTAGATTTATCATAACTTTCCTTCCAAGGAGCGGGTGTCTTTTAATTTTATGGCTGCAATCACCATCTGCAGTGATTTTGGAGCCCAAGAAAATAAAATCTGTCACTGCTTCTGCTTTTTCCCTTCTATTTGCCATGAAGTGATGGGACCAGACACCATAATCTTACTTTTTTGAATGTTGTTTCAAGCCAGTTTTTTCACTGTCCTCTTTCAATCTCATCAAGAGGTTCTATAGTTCCTCTTCACTTTCTGCAGTTAGAGTGGTGGTATCTGCATTTCTGAGGTTGTTCATCTGTCTCCCAGCAATCGTGATTCCAGCTTGTGATTCATCCATCCTGGCATTTCACATGATGTACTCTGCATATAAGTTAAATAAGCAGGGTGACAGTATACAACCTTGACGTACTCCTTTCCCAGTTTGGAACCAGTCCATTGTTCCATGTCCGGTTCTAACTGTTGCTTCTTGACCTGTGTATTCAGGTTTCTCAGGAGATAGTAAGATGGTCTGATACTTGCATCTCTTTAAGAATTTTCCACAATTTGTTGTGATCCATACAGTCAAAGGCTTTAGAGTATTCAATGAAACAGAGTGAAGTGAAAGTCACTCAGTTGTGTCTGACTCTTTGCAACCCCATGGACTATACAGTCCAGGGAATTCTTCAGGCCAGAATACTGGAGTGGGTAGCAATTTACTTCTTCCGGGGATCTTTTCAACCCAGGGTCTCCTCCCAAATTGCAGGTTGATTCTTTACCAGCTGAACCACCAGGGAAGCCCTTTTATCTGAAATTTCCTTGCTTTGTCTATGATCCAACAGATGTTGGAAATTTGATCACTAGTTCCTCTGCCATTTCTAAACCCAGCTTGTACATCTGAAGTTCTCAAATCACATACTGCTAAAGCCTAGCATGAAAGATTTTGAGCATACCCTTGCTAGCATATGAAATTAGCACTACTGTATGGTAGTTTGAACATTCTTTGGCATTGCCCTTCTTTGGGATTCGAATGAAAACTGACCTTTTCTGGTCATGTGACCACTTGCTGACTTTTCCAAATTTGTTGACATATTGAATGAAACACTTTAATAGCATCATCTTTTAGGGGTTTAAAAAGCTCAGCTAGAATTTCATCACCTACACTAGCTTTGTTTGTAGTGATGCTTCCTAAGGCCCACTTGACTTCACACTCCAGGATGTCTGGCTGGCTCTAGGTGAGAGACAACACCAGCATGGTTATATTGAGGTCATTATGACCTTCTTTATATAGTTCTTCTGTGTATTCTTGCCAGCTCTTCTTAATCTTTCTTCTTCTGTTATGTCCTTACCATTTCTGTCCTTTCTTGTGCCCATCTTTAAATGAAGTGTTCCCTTGGTATCTCTAATTTTCTTGAAGAGATCTCTAGTCTTTCCATTCTATTGTTTTCCTCTATTTCTTTGCATTGTTCCTTTAAGAAGGTCTTCTTATCTCTCCTTGCTATTCTCTGGAACTCTACATTCACTTGGGTTTATATTTTCCATTCTCTCTTGCTTTTTACTTCTTCTTTCCTTAGCTATTTGTAAAGCCTTCTCAGACAACCACTTTTCCGTCTTGCATTTGTTTTTCTTTGGAATGGTTTTGGTCACCTGTACAATGTTACAAACCTCTGTTTGTAGGTCTTTAGGCACTGTGTCTACCAAATCTAATCCCTTGAATCTATTCATAACCTCTACCATATAATCATAAAGGATTTGATTTATCTGAATGGTCTAGTGGTTTTCCCTATGTTCTTCAGTTTAAGTGAATTTGGCAATAAGGAGTTCATGGTCTGAGCCACAGTCAGCTTCACATCTTGTTTCTGATGACTGTGTAGAGCTTCTCTATGTTCTGCTGCAAAGGATATAATCAGTCTGCTTTCGGTATGGACCATCTGGTGATGTCAATATGTAGAGTCATCACTTATGCTGTTGGAAGAGGGTGTTTGCTATGACCAGTGTGTTCTCTTGATAAAACTGTTAGCTCTGTGATTTAGTCAAGGTCTCCAGAGATGCAGAACCACTGGGAGGGCTGCCTAAATTGCAGAGCTGTTGAGAAGTACAGCTCAGATTGAAAGTCAAGCTGCCTAACTTCATAGGAGCTTTAGTATGAGGAATTAACTCACACAGTTAGGGAGTCTGAAAAGTCTTATGATCTGCTGTTTGTAAGCTGAACATCCAAGAAAGCCAGTGGTGTAATTCAATCTGAGTCCAGAGATCTGAGAACTAGGTGACCTAATGGTGTAAATCCCAATCTGAGGGCAGGAAAGAGCTGTTTCGCAGGTCAGGCAGGCAGGAAGGGGATGAATCTACTTTTCTTCCTCTCTTTGTTGTATCCAGGCCCCACTGATTTGATTGGATAATACCCACTGATATTGGAAGGGCAGTGTATATGATGCCCACCAACACTGAAGAGAATAATCTACTGAGTCCACCAATTCAAATGTTAATCTTATCCAGAAAAACTCATAGGCATTCAGAAATAATGTTTAATCTGGACACCTTGTGGTTCAGTCAAGTTAACATAAAAAACTAACCATCACACCTTTTGTACCTCAAATCCATCATCTATAAAATGGTGATAATTATTGTACCTACCTCAAAGGATCACTGTGGGAATTTAGTGATTTAATATTCTTAGAGCACTTAGTTCAGTGTTTGGTCCATAATGAAAGTACTATGCACCTTTTAGTTTTCTGTGAAACTCGAAAGTAAAGCTGAGGCTAACACATACAGACTTTTGAAGTCACCTGCATATGCATGGTGGTTAAAGCCATGGCAATATGGAAGGAAGGGCTCAAGAAGAATGTCTGGTGTGGGATTACAAGCTGCCCACAGGTAATACCTGAATTAAAGAATAGGTAGTGAAGAGGCTTAGTTTGAAGAATTCAGGTAAAAGAGCCATAAAGAAAAGACTGGAGTTGCATAGGCCACCAAAGACAGGTGTTTCAAGAAAGAGGGTTTGAGCTTTAAATACTCAAAGAGTATTACCCTTATTATATACTTTGAGTATTTGACAGAGTAATTAAACTGAAATACAGTCAATAAGGCTTTGGTTTCCAAAGGCAAAAACCATTTATAAAAATAGGTCAAGGCCGTGGTTCTACCTCTCTCTCTTTCTCATGATCCTCCCTTCTGTTGGCTTCATTATCAGGAAAGTAAAAAAGAAGCCAAGTCAGTGCTAAGAGTGCCATAAAGAAACAGCAACGTCCAGAGATAAGAAAGGGCATTTTCTCTTGTTGAAATAAACAACTCCTTGCCCAGAAGAGTTCCTTCCAGTATATTTACCTCGTGACTTGTTGGCCTGTGGATAAACAAATCATTTGCAAAAAGAATCAGGCCACCCTAAGCTTAGATAAATGTGGCTTCTCCTCTCATGCAAATGTGCTACTCATTTTCTCTGAATCAAATGGCTGTGATAACCTGATTACAACCAGGGTTATTTTAGGAAAGATGATGTAGAACGGATGAACATTCAATAGACAGGTCTTCTGGATCACTGCCCCTCACACTTTAATATGCAAAAAAACCACCTGGAGATCTTGATTAAGTGCAAAGTTAGAATCCACGAAGGCTGTAGGGGAACTTCGAATTATTGGCAGCTCTAACAAGCTCCTAGATGGTGCCAATAATGCTGCCCTGGGACAAAAATTTGACTAGAAAATTTTAAGGGTCGTCATTATACACTTGAGGGATTCCCTGGTGGCTCAGACGGTAAAGCGTCTGCTTGCAATGAGGGAGACCTGGGTTCAATCTCCGGGTTGGAAAGATCCCCTGGAGAAGGAAATGGCAACCCACTCCAGTACTGTTACCTAGAAAATTCCATGGATGGAGGAGCCTGGTGGGCTACAGTCCATGGGGTCGCAAAAGAGTCAGACATAACTGAGCGACTTCACTTTCACTTTATACACTTGGACTTCCCTGGCGGCTCAGAGCGTAAAGAATCTGCCTACAATGCGGATTTGATCCCTGTGTTGGGAGGATCACCTGGAGGAGGGCACAGCAACCCATGCCAGTGTTCTTGCCTGAAGAATCCCCATGGACAGAGGAGCCTGGTTGGCTATAGTCCATGGGGTCATAAAGAGTCCAACACAACTGAGCAACTAAGCACAATTTTACACTCACTCTAAATTTGCCCTTCATCGGTACTTGAAATACAAAGTAAATTAATCATAGTCTCTGTCTTCAAGGGGATCAAGACAAATGAAGATTTATAGCCTAGTGGTAGTCTACCATAAAAATAAAAACATATAATGATACCAAGACAATCCTGAAATTAGAAATATGATTACACATACAATTCTCAATATAAAATGGCTAATATTTAACTCTTATGGATTACATGCTAATGCCAATCACTTTGCAAAGGTCTTTTAAAGCATTAACTCACTTATTCCTCTTACTCCTATTGTTAATATATGTAATATGGAGGTTAGCACTATATTTTATTTCTACATCTTCAGGTATGCAGGTATGGAAAGCATTTTTTTTTTTAGTTTATATTTTATGTCATCTATTCATCAAACTGTTTGAATTTACTTATGAAATTATTTCTGACTTCCTTGGAAATTTTATAGTAAGTGTGGACCTCATTATACTAAAATAATAGATTTACATATTCACAGACTTCTTCAAGACTTCACAGTGTAAGGCTACGTTATTGTCTTAGTATAGGTCCTCTGAGCATAGCAGTACTTTCATGGGATCTTTTGAGGGAGGTCACCTTTATCTTCATTACCTCCATCTTAGTTTGGCCCCAGGTAAATGGCAGGGAGGGAACACAGTACAACCCATCAACAGAAAATTGGATTAACTTTACTCACGGCGCCGCATTCAGAACAAGACCCAGTTTCCCCCTCAGTCAGTCTCTCCCATCAGAAAGCTTTCCTAAGCCTTGTATCCTTCTCCATCAGAGGGCAGACAGACTAAAAACCACAATCACAGAAAACTAAGCAATCTGATCACATGGACCACAGCTTTGTCAAACTAAATGAAACTATGAGCCATGCTGTGTAGAACCACCCAAGACTGATGGATCATGGTGGAGAGTTCTGACAAAACGTGGTCCACTGGAGAAGGGAATGGCAAAATGCTTCAGTATTCTTGCCTTGAGAACCCCATGAACGGTATGAAAAGGCAAAACGATAGGACACTGAAAGATGGACTCCCCAGGTTGGTAGGTGCCCAGTATGCTATTGGAGATCAGTGGAGACCTAACTCCAGAAAGAATAAAGAGACGGGGCTAAAGCAAAAACAACACCCAGTTGTGGATGTGACTGGGATAGAAGCAAGATCCAATGCTGTAAAGAGCAATATTGCATAGGAACCTGGAATGTTAGGTCTATGCATCAAGGCAAATTGGAAGTGGTCAAACAGAAGATGGCCAGAGTGAACGTCGGCATTTTAGGAATCAGCGAACTAAGATAGACTGGAATTGGTGAATTTAACTCAGATGACCATTATATCTACTACTGTGGGCAAGAATCCCTTAGAAGAAATGGAGTAGCCATTATAGTCAACAAAACAGTCCAAAATGCAGTATTGGATGTAATCTCAAAAACGACAAAATGATCTCTGTTCATTTCCAAGGGAAACCATTCAGTATCATGCTAATCCAAGTCTATGCCCCAACCAGTAATGCTGAAGAAGCTGAAGTTGAACAGGTTTATGAAAACCTACAAGAACTTCTAGAACTAACACCCCAAAAAGATGTCCTTTTCATTATAGAGGACTGGAATGCAAAAGTAGGAAGTCAAGAAACACCTGGAATATCAGGGAAATTTGGCCTTGGAGTACAGAATGAAGCAGGGAAAAGGCTAATAGAGTTTGCCAAGAGAACTCACTGGTCATAGCAAACACCCGCTTCCAACAACATAAGAGAAGACTCTATACATGGACTTCACCAGATGGTCAATACCAAAATCAGATTGATTATATTCTGTGCTTCCAAAGATGGAGAAGTTCTATGCAGTCAGCAAAAATAAGACCAGGAGCTGACTGTGTCTCAGATCATGAACTCCTTATTGCCAAATTCAGACTTAAATTGAAGAAATTAGGGAAAACCACTGGATCATTCAAGTATGACCTAAATCAAATCCTAACGATTATACAGTGGAAGTGAGAAATAGATTTAAGGGACTAGATCTGATAGACAGACTGCCTGATGAACTATGGACAGAGGTTCATGACATTGTACAGGAGACAGGAATCAAGACCATCCCCAAGAAAAAGAAATGCAAAAAGCAAAATGGCTGTCTGAGGAGGGCTTACAAATAAGAGAAGCAAAAAGCAAAGGAGAAAAGGAAAGATATTCCCATTTGAATGCAGAGTTCCAAAGAATAGCAAAGGAGAGATAAGAAAGGTTTCCTTAGTGATCAGTGTAAGGGAATAGAGAATAGAATGAGAAAGACTAGAGATCTCTTTAAGAAAATTAGAGATAGCAGGGAAAATTTCATGCAAACATGGGCACAACAAAGGACAGAAATGGTATGGACCTAACAGAAGCAGAAGATATTAAGAAGAGGTGGCAGCAATACACAGAAGAACTATACAAAAAAGTTCTTCATGACCCAGATAATCACAATGGTGTGATCACTCACCTAGAGCCAGACATCCTGGAATGCAAAGTCAAGTGGGCCTTAGGAAGCATCACTACGAACAAAGCTAGTGGAGGTGATGGAATTCCAGTTGAGCTATTTAAAATCCTGAAAGATGATGCTGTTACAGTGCTGCATTCAATATGCCAGCAAATTTGGAAAACTCAGCAGTGGCCACAGGACTGGAAAGGCCAATTTTCATTGCAATCCCTAAGAAAGGCAACTCCAAAGAATGCTCAAACTACCAAACAATTGCAATCATCTCACACACTAGTAAAGTAATTCTCAAAATTCTCCAAGCCAGGCTTCACCAATACGTGATCCATGGACTTCCAGATTTTCAAGCTGGATTTGAAAAGGCAGAGGAGCCAGAGATCAAATTGTGAATATCTGCTGGATCATCAAAAAAGCAAGAGAGTTCCAGAAAAACATCTATTTCTGCTTTATTGACTATGCCAAAGCCTTTGACTGTGTGGATCACAATAAACTGTGGAAAATTCTTCAAGAGATGGGAATACCAGACCACCTGACCTGCATCCTGAGAAATCTGTATGCAGGTCAGGAAGCAACAGTAGAACTGGACATGGAACAACAGACGGGTTCCAAATTGGGAAGGCTGTATGTAGTCACCGTGCTTATTTAACTTATATGCAGAATACATGATGAGAAATGCTGGGCTGGATGAAGCACAAGCTGGAATCAAGATTGCCAGAAAAATTATCAATAACCTGAGATATGCAGATGACACCACCCTCATGGAAGAAAGTGAAGAAGAACTAAAGAGCCTCTTGATGAAAATGAATTAAAACTCAATATTTAGAAAACTAAGGTCATAGCATCTGGTCCCATCACTTCATAGCAAATAGATGGAGAAGCAATGGAAACAGTGACATACTTTATTTTGGGGGGCTCCAAAATCACTGCCAATGGTGATTGCAGCCATGAAATTAAAAGACACTTCTTGGGAGAAAAGTTATGACCAACCTCGACAGCATATTAAAAAGCGGAGACATTACTTTGCCAACAAAGGTCCATCTAGTCAAGGCTATGGTATTTCCAGTGGTCATGTATGGATGTGAGAGTTGGACTATAAAGAATGCTGAGCACTGAAGAATTGACGCTTTTGAACTATGGTGTTGGAGAGGACTCTTGAGAGTCCCTTGGACTGCAAGGAGATCCTGAAGTAAATCAGTCCTGAATATTCATTGGAAGGATTGATGTTGAAGCTGAAACTCCAATCCTTTGGCCACATGATGCAAAAAACTGACTCATTTGAAAAGACCCTGATCTGGGAAAGACTGAAGGTGGAAGAGAAGGGTACGACAGAGGATGAGATGGTTGGATGGCATCACTGACTCAGTGGAGATGAGTTTGAGTAACTCTGGGAGTTGGTTATGGTCAGGGAGGCCTGGTGCGCTGCAGTCCATGCAGTTGCAAAGAGTCGGACACGACTGAGCAACTGAACTGAGCTGAACTGAGATCCTCTGAGAAGCAGCCCCCAAAACAGGATTAACTGAGAAAGAAATCTCAAAAGGTAAAAGCCTGTGAAACAAACTGCGGCGAAACCTGGGAGAGATTAGCCATGACCATGATACAAGTCTAATTCCTAAAAAATAAAGCAGAAAAGACGGTGAGTGAGTGTGGTAGTATCTCAGACTACCATGTAGTCAGTTCTCAGAAAAGTTACACAAGGCAGCTAGGGAGTCCATAAGGCAAAATCATTCATCAGAGGAGTCCTGTGTCTCACAGTAACAAGCCTGTCTTGGTATTCCTCCCTTGCTCAGTCACTGGCAAGGAACAGCTTGAGGGAAGCCCCTGGGCACAAGCAACAATGTGAATTTCAAACCATTCTGGGTCATCTGACAAGTAAACTCCATGCAGCTGAAGATCTGAGGAGCCAGTGGGAGAATTCTCATGGTCACCCTAGTTACATTGACTGTTCAGTCCTTTGCAGAGTGAATCCAGCTGAGTCAAACTCTTAAACTTTAAATGTGTTCCTTTAACAATAAACATAAAATGACCATTGATTCACAGGTGCTATCAACATCTGCTTCCTGTCATCTTGAACACAGTTCCAATTTGTCTTGTTAAGTCCATAAACTAAACAATTAGAGTTAAGATCCTAGAATGTATGAGGCTTCTGGAGGTCTTGCAGAATTCTTACAGTGCTTTGGATAGTTAAGACTGAACATGCAGAAGGACACTTTTCAGCACATTCCAGGAAATTCATGTGACATGCACACTTGTCACTGCAACTACTTCCCACTGAATTCTTTACTTAATGCAGCACATTAAGAAAAATTTAAGAAAAAACTAAATGATGAAAATCACACGTAGCAAACACTCAAGGTGTTGTAAAATGCACAAGCATAGATCAAGTACTGGGGACAATATGAAAATTATTCAATCACCTTTTATAGATGAAATCTTGAAATTTACACATACTGCAAATAATTTCTATATTTCATTACAGTTTCTCTAACAGTACTACTACTTTCCTCTTACAGGAATTTTTATATTAAAAAGCCAATACAGTCTCACCAAAAATTTTGTAGTCTCTTGAATTTCAGTTCCTATTGTGATTTCAATTGTGTGCTCATTTCAACAAAAGAGGGAGCAAAATGCTTGAAAGTTATGAAATGTCAATCTATACATGGAAGAAGAGAGTAATTTAGTAATGCATCAAGACTTGGCTTTCAACTGTTGCAACTGTCAAGTTTTGAGGAAAAAAAAAAAAATAGCACCTGGTGCCTTACATTCAGGAATGGGTGTGTTCCACAGTCAAGACTTCTAGCCAACGACAAGTCAGAAACAATTTTTCAACTAGTGATTAGTGATTAGTTCTGCAGAAGCAAATCAAAGAATAAATTTACTTGTGCATTAATATGAAACAAACTTCTAGTCTGTCATCATGCAAATTGTATTACAAACCACAAAACTAATCAGTTCCACAAAAAATGGGGTACATGCTGATATAGTAAATTTCTTTCACAGCTGCATAATAGTTCTTAAAAGGTACAGTACAATTAATCCAGATAAATAAATAAAATTTCAATATTTTTCTTGAAATAAAGGCTCTTAATTATGTAATAAAATATATTTTTAACTGCTTGTAAAATATTTACATAGTACTTCCTGATGATTAATAGATTTTAATAAAGAGCTTTCATAGCATGGGCTTCCCTAGTGGCTCAGATGGTAAAGAATCTGCCCACACCGGGTTCAGTCCCTGGGTCAGGAATATCCCTCAGAGCAGAGAATGGCAGCTCACTCTGGCATTCTTGCCTGCAGAATTCCATGGATAGAGGAGCCTGGTGGGCTACAGTCCATGGGGTCACAAAGAGTAGGAGACGACTGATTGACTAACCCTTTCACTCTCATAGTGAAGTAGCTCAGTCGTGTCCGACTCTTTGCAACCCCATGAATTATAGCCTACCAGGCTCCTCCCTCCATAGGATTCTCCAGGCAAGAGTACTGGAGTGGATTACCATTTCCTTCTCCATTCATGCTCACAGCATAGTTGAATAGAGCCAGTTAAAAAAGTTAATGGAAAAGATCCCAAGTCTTAATTTTTTTAAAAGCAACCTAAACCCCCCCCCCCAAAAAAAAGCAACCTAGCTTAAAGATTGAGTTTACTTTGTTAAAATTTCCCAAGCAAAACATTTATGAATCTTTGCAAAATAAAAATATAGTTTAGAATTTAAAAGAATAAATTTATGCTTCCCAAACTGCAGTGCTATAGAAACCTACTATTAATAACCACTCTATTACCCAAGTTATTAACACAAATATAATATACCAAAACATTGGGGTATATCAAAAGATTGCTCTTAGGAACTTGAAAACCTCTCATAATTTTTATTAAAAGGAAAATTGGTGTGCTATAGAATATAATACTTTAGAAAAGTGCTTATAAATATTAAAAGAAGCCTACACAGTAAATTTCTTTGTCATAAATTAGAAAAGGCAGTCTCATATGCTTTTGAGTTTACCTTAGAGGAGGAAATGGCAACCCGCTCTGATATTCTTGCCTGGGAAATCCCATGGATAGAGGAACACGGAAGGCTACAGTCCATGGGGTCACAAAGTCACCACTGAGAAACTAACACTATGGCTTTTAAATTCAGAGCAAATTTTAGAAAGATTATTTAGATACAAGCGGCAGAAGGGATTTTAAATTAAAAACCTAAAACAAGGACTAATTTGAACCTTTTTAAAGTCTTTTAAAAGTTGGTAAGCAGAGGTAGTGCTAGTACAGAAGCATGAATGAGTCTCATACATTCCCCTACCCTTCTAAGGAAAATATGAAACAGGTTTGCAGGAAAAAAAATAGCACATGGCTCCCTTGAAGGCAAATTTTCATTCCAATTTTACTAGATCTTAGTTACAGTCTGCAAAATCTACTTCTGATGTTTTCTGCTAAGCACATCTGTTGTTGGTAGCTAGAAGACAAGCATGCTCATTTTTTAGAAGTCTATATAAGTGGAAAAGAGTGACATTATGCAAAGGCTTTTATAAGTATCGCTGAGAATAAAATCAGTGCTATTTAGTCCACATAAGCATATTCAAGAAGAGTTTTTCTCCGATCCTCAAAACAGATTCTACACATTACTTCACACAACAAGATGTGAATCCCTCTTATCGATTAAAAACAGAACACAGAAATTCATTTTCCAAAAATCAGGTAGTTATACATTATAAGAAATATGTAAATTAGATCACCAAAATAAATTCCTATTCTCAAATTTCATTATTTGCGATTATGTTTAACAAAGAGAAAGCATGAAATATAATTCTCCTCCCTTTCTCCTCCTGCCTTCAATCTTTCCCAGCCTCAGGGTCTTTTCCAATGAGTCAGCTCTTTGTATCAGGTCGCCAAAATATTAGAGTTTCAGCATAAGTCCTTCTAATGAATATTCAGGATTGATTTCCTTTAGGATTGTCTGGTTGGATCTCTTTGAGGTCCAAGGGACTCTGAAGAGTCTTCTTCAACACCACAGTTCAAAAGGTGTGTATTACCAATCAACATTCTGTATTTGTCAGTCCCAGAGCATTAGAAGAGGGTCAAGCAGGCTCTCCATACTCACTGTTCTAAGCCTTTTTAGAAAGTGCTGTTTAAATTTAGAACTAAAGAATGACAAATAGATAGATACATGAGAGGAATAAGGTATGTGGAGATAATTAGTCCAGGCAGAGAACACAGAAAATTTCAAAAAGCCCAGAAACAGGAAAATGCACTTTTAGGTTTGAGGTAAGGAATGGCAATGTGGCTAAGCACTGACTTTCAAAATTCTTGACTCTGACACACAGCAAAGTTAATTAGTTTTATTTTACCACTTAATATACACCCAGACACAAACAGACACACACACATATATAACTTGAAAGAGCTTTATGAAATATTTTTACTTACTGCATGTTGTAATCTGCTTTCATCTTTGCTTCAGTTTCCTCCTTCTCCTCCTCCTCTTCTCTCTCTGTCTCTCTATATAGATGAAAACCATAAGTTGATTTCACTTTTTCCTAATTGCTCACCTTGCAGTTTGTAAAACAGGGTAGAGAAGAGTATGGTAGAAACTGATTAGGATGATAATGGCAGCCAAGATAAGCAGGTCCCAGAGAAGGTGAGATGTGTAGCCCACTAAAAAGCACTTGTTTTATGAACTAAACTAGAGTGACTGATATAGCAGATAAATATGCACATTGGAATATCAGATAAACAATGAATAGCTTTTATTATAAAATGTCTCATCACTACTTATACTACAGTGATATGACATGTAACATGTAACACATCCTATATTTTATCTGGCAACTCTAACAGTGAAAGAAAGCCATTAAAAATCATAATACAGAGTGATAAATGAAGAGGTAAATGATCTGATTTCCTTTAATATTCCTCCAGTTGCCATGGAAAGAGAGACAGAAAGATGACCCTAGAATTATGGCTCCTAGAATATTGGTTTAATGTAATTTAATACAGGAAATTTCTGCAATACCCCAGATCTTGGAGCAAAAATTAAATTAATTGAGCTAAGTTAGCCTATCATATGCTAACATACCAAATATGCTTTAAATTTTAATTTTATTTCTCAAAATAACATCATTTAAAATGCGTGGCTTTTTAACAAGTAAGTGCGAATTTTTTGCAATTCTTCTACTTGAAGAGTGTTTTTTGAAAAAAAATTTTCACCATGCTTCTAAGTCCCTGGGGCTAACAGTTTAGAGGTTTGAGTATGGTTTCAGTTCCAAAGGGAGGAAAACGGACCCAGGCTAGTAATCCCCACTGGCCTTCATAGCACAGTCTGAGCTGTTGCCTTAGCGCGTAGTCCCTGAGTTTTGAGGAGGAATTTCAGAATGGAATTTTTCATGTGGTGACATGTTTTCACAGATAAACCATATAGTGGTATCCTGATTTAAGTGCCTTTCTTTAAATATTCTTGTAAAATATTCACAGAAGCTTATTTAGTGTAATGGCTCCTCAGAGAATAGAAAGTCTAATATAGTTAGTCTGTCTGTACATCATAAAGTTAAATAGTCACTTAAAAATATGTTTCACTTTTTAATTTTTGATAATTATTTTTTAAGATGGTTTCTCAAAATCTTACTCCTAGAGGAGTGATAGACAGTATCTTTAATCACAGTATTTTAATTTTAAAAATGTGTTGTTTCAGTATCCCTTTAACAAGATTTTGGAAACCTAATTCACTCTAATTTAGAGAGGCTTAGTTTCACTGCATAATTATCCATGGAATCTCTAGGATTCCTCAGATTCCCTTACAAGGAACTGGCTAACGCATGTTCAGTTCAGTTCAGTCACTCAGTCATGTCCAAGTCTACGACCCCATGAATCGCAGAACGCTGGGCCTCTCTGTCCATCACCAACTCCCGGAGTCCATTCGAACCCACGTCCATTGAGTCAGTGATGCCATCCAGCCATCTCATCCTCTGTCGTCCCCTTCTCCTCTTTCCCCCCAATCCCTCCCAGCATCAGGGTCTTTTCCAATGAGTCAACTCTTCGCATGAGGTGGCCAAAGTATTGGAGTTTCAGCTTCAGCATCAGTCTTTCCAATGAACACCCAGGACTGATCTCCTTTAGGGTGGACTGGTTGGATATCTTGCAGTCCAAGGGACTCTCAAGAGTCTTCTCCAACACCACAGTTCAAAAGCATCAATTCTTCGGGTGTTCAGCTTTGTTTATAATCCAACTCTCACATCCATACATGACTAATAGAAAAACCATAGCCTTGATTAGATGAACCTTTGTTGACAAAGTAATGTCTCTGCTTTTTAATATGCTATGTAGCTTGGTCATAACTTTCCTTCCAAGGAGTAAGAGTCTTTTAATTTCATGGCTGCAGTCACCATCTGCAGTGATTTTGGAGCCCCCCAAAAATAAAGTCAGTCACTGTTTCCACTGTTTCCTCATCTATTTCCCATGAAGTGATAGGATCAGATGCCATGATCTTAGTTTTCTGAATGTTGAGCTTTAAGCCAACTTTTTCACTCTCTTCTTTCACATTCATCAAGAAGCTTTTTAGTTCCTCTTCATTTTCTGTCATAAGGGTGGTGCCATCTGCATATCTGAGGTTATTGATATTTCTCCTGGCAATCTTGATCCAGCTTGTGCTTCTTCCAGCCCAGCGTTTCTCATGATGTACTCTGCATATAAGTTAAATAAGCAGGGTGACAATATACAGCTTTGACATACTCTGTGTCCTATTTGGAACCAGTCTGTTGTTCCATGTCCAGTTCTAACTGTTGCTTCCTGACCTGCATATAGGTTTCTCAAGAGGCAGGTCAGGTGGTCTGGTATTCCCATCTCTTTAAGAATTTTCCACAGTTTATTGTGATCCACACAGTCAAAGGCTTTGGCATAATCAACAAAGCAGAAATAGATGTTTCTCTGGAACTCTCTTGCTTTTTCGATGATCCAGCGGATGTTGGCAATTTGATCTCTGGCTCCTCTGCCTTTTCTAAAACCAGCTTGAACATCTGGAAGTTCACGGTTCACATATTGCTGAAGCCTGTGAAGTAAGTTAAACAGAGAAAATCTATTGTTATTTAAAAGTTAAGCATAGCAAAAATAGCACAGGACAATCATGGGGGCCAACAAAGAAATATGGGGAGGAAAGCTTATTCAGATATCAAAATGAGCTCTAATATCAGCCATTCTGAATAAGTTGTAATCTGAAAATATCCTGTCTATTTGCATTAAACATAACAGAGGAGTCCCAAGTGACACACAGTAAATGACAGAATTCTCCTCCTATAATTGTAATAGTCCATGGATTAGCCAATATCATCTGCTTTTGATCTTGGCATTTTATAGGAATGCATTTATTATGCATTATATATAGAAGTTCATTCGAGTCACAAGCCATTTCCATATGTCTATTATGCTTTAATAGACATAGTTACAATAGGATTTTTCCACATTAAATTGAAGCCACCTTTCAGTTCACTAAGCATTCAGAAGAATTTAGATTTCTTTAGAACTAGAGCAATTATAATCTACATACCTGCCCTCTGCCAGCAATTTTCTATTTAAAGTGAATCCAATTATACCTTTTTCTTGCCCTAATATTAATAAATCCTCATGTTAATCAATAAGAAGAGTGTTTATCATTATTCATAGCTGTAGGAAATTGCCATAACTTGTAGTGAAGGTTATTTTTCCAATTATTTAAACCAATTTCTGTTTTTAAGTCACTTCAAAGGTCTCTAAAGAATCATGTCAAATTAGATAACCTAAACTAAAAAGTGCCTAGGTAACACTCATCAAATATCCTTAAGAATCCTCTGCAGTGTGATATAATTTGGTTTGCTCCAATATAAATGGTCTTATTTTCATAATCTGAAGGTAACAGAATTATTTCAAGTATTGACATATTTAAAATTTGA
The DNA here is from genome assembly GCF_019320065.1 of Cervus canadensis. Classification (NCBI taxonomy): domain Eukaryota; kingdom Metazoa; phylum Chordata; class Mammalia; order Artiodactyla; family Cervidae; genus Cervus; species Cervus canadensis. Next base: position 33,445,780 of record NC_057388.1, on the reverse strand, counting down.
TTTAAGATCTTATTCTTTTTTAACTCAATCCATAATCAGCATATGATTTTAGTTTTTGATTATAAAATAGCTGTAGTTACAATAATTAGACCAACAGTAATGGTATAGTAATTCATGAAGGTAAAAAAGATTAAAAGATCTACTTTCAGCAGATCATGGATTAACTCAACTACTTACCCATTCATTTACTGGTTTTTAATTCCAGCAGTCCTTATAGGAAAGAGTGTTATTGTTAACCTACATGAGAAATGCTGGGCTGGAAGAAGCACAAGCTGGAATCAAGATTGCTGGGAGAAATATCAATAACCTCAGATATGCAGATGATGCCACCCTTATGGCAGAAAGTGAAGAAGAACTAAAGAGCCTCTTGATGAAAGTGAAAGAGGAGAGTGAAAAAGTTGGCTTAAAACTCAATATTCAGATAACTAAGATCATGACATTCAGTACCATCACTTCATAGGAAATAGATGGGGAAACAGTGGAAACAATGACTGACTTTATTTTTGGGGGCTCCAAAATGACTGCAGATGGTTATTGCAGCCATGAAATTAAAAGATGCTTACTCCTTGGAAGGAAAGTTATGACCAACCTAGACAGCATATTAAAAAGCAGAGACGTTACTTTGTCAACAAAGTTCCGTCTAGTCAGTTCAGTTCAGTTCAGTCACTCTGTCGTGTCCGACTCTTTGCGACCCCATGAACCACACCACACCAGGCCTCCCTGTCCATCACCAACTCCCGGAGTCCATCCTAACCCATGTCCATTGAGTCAGTGATGCCATCCAGCCATCTCATCCTCTGTCATCCCCTTCTCCTCCTGTCCCCAATCCCTCCCAGCATCAGGGTCTTTTCCAATGAGTCAGCTCTTCGCATGAGGTGGCCAAAGTATTGGAGTTTCAGCTTCAGCATCAGTCCTTCCAATGAACACGCAGGACTGATATCCTTTAGGATGGACTGGTTGGATCTCCTTGCAGTCCAACGGACTCTCAAGAGTCTTTTCCAACACCACAGTTCAAAAGCATCAATTCTTCAGAGCTCAGCTTTCTTTATAGTCCAACTCTCACATCCATACATGACTAATGGAATAACCATAGCTTTGACTAGATGGACCTTTGTTGACAAAGTAATATATCTGCTTTTTAATATGCTATCTAGGTTGGTCATAGCTTTCCTTCCAAGGAATAAGTGTCTTTTAATTTCATGGCTGCAATCACCATCTGCAGTCATTTTGGAACCCCCAAAATAAAGTCAGTCACTGTTTCTACTGATTCCCCATCTATTTCCCATGAAGTGATGGGACCAGATGCCATGTTAGTTTTCTGAATGTTGAGCTTTAAGCCAACTTTTCACTCTCCTCTTTCACTTTCATCAAGAGGCTCTTTAGTTCTTCACTTTCTGCTTAGTAACAAATATTTTAGACTAATTTTCAGAAAACTTAAATTGCAATTCTTTTTTTGAAATAAGGACATAGATTTTCTGAGTAAGTGACTTCATGTTCCAAGAATTAGTTCTATACCTGGAAAATGAGAAATCTCACATATTTCTAAACTATTTGCTGTAAAAGCATCAGTTTTTCTTCACTAATTTAAATTTTTCATATTAGTTTTAATGTACTATTTGCTATAATTGGTGGCCCAACTTTTGTAGTTGTTCTTAGGTAGGTGATATATTTTTATTATTTTAATTTTTGGCAGCTAGGTTATTTCACATATAATCTTTTTTATTAATATGTTTACTTTCTTTTAGTGTACTATGTTTCATTTTGTATTGGTTCATTTTTTTTAAAATCCTTTCAGAATAGCTTTTTTTAAAATAATGGAACTCAGAAATCTTATAATCATTGTTATAGAGAACTAGGAAATGTAGACAGTTCATGGATTACTTTAACTGTAAAGATAGGAACACTGCCTCTGTCTAAAGTTTATTTCTTAACAGTGTTTCTTTTCCTATATCACCTAAGAGGGATCAACATTAAATATTAAGAATATTAAAGTTAATTTTACTATTTGTACAGCTTATTTTACTCAAAGCCTTAAGATGGAATTTGAATTTTACTAATATGACCATATTTTTACTTTATAATACATTTGTTAATTTTAGGAATAGTGCAAGATTCTCTAGTAACAACAGACAAAATAGGTGAGCATAGTTTACTTTCCACAGTGTATGTGTTAACTTTTAAAAAGTACTGTATGCAGGCTTAATAATGTGTGGACGTTTTTGCTTCAGAATAAAATCCTTTTATACCTTTTTTAAGATACTACATTCTGAAGTTAACCTATCACAGCTATATCTCAAGAACACCAAAATGGAGTTTATGTAACTTAAAATATGGCTCAGCCTCATTTTAAAATAAAGACATCTTAAAAAAAAGAAGAAACACAGAGGGGAGTCAGCATAGGTAATACTGGGAAGTCTCCCTTCAAACATAAAATTTAAAGCAAATGCCAATAATATGTTAGGATAAGTCATACATGAAAAAGAAAAGAGATAGCAGAAAATGAAGAAATTAAGACATTTCATAAAGGTATGCTAGCCCATAGAAAAGAGGAGGAATTATTGTCAGGTTATATATATATATATATATACGCTTTCCAAATTGTAGGTTTGGGAGTAATAAAACATAAAATAGACATTAGTCTTTTTGAAATAAATGATTCTTAAATGAAGCAAACTTTAACATACTCCTCAAGAACACAGAAGTAAACTTGGGTATGAAGATCTGTCATGCCATTCAATAGGAAACCAAAATCATACAGATATCAATTATATTTGAAAATTTATGAATTAAAAATTAATTCCTACAAAATACAAACAGGTGTTTTGATGGAAGTAGACAGATAGATTCTGATGCCCTTATGGGGAAAACATCAGTTAGAACAGGCAAGAGAAGTCTGAAAAGAAATAGGATCAGGCTAGCATTGCCAGATATTACACTATATCATAAAACCTAAAAAATTAGTAGTAGTGGCATATAAAAAGACAGGAAATGAAACAAAAAAGCCAGAAATACTACCACACATTTGGAAATTGACTATATGTTAAAAGCAGCTCTTCAATTTACTGAGTTAAAGATGGACTTCTTAATAAATGGTGTTGGGTCATATAGGTACAGTTCATTTAAAAAAAAAAATTCAGGTTAGACTCTTTGCCTCACACCATACACCAGTATAAACTGCAAAAAGACTAAAGATCTAAATGCAAATCACTAAATTTTGTGGTAGGAGAAGCCTCTATAAAGCCAAATGCATCCAAGATAGAAAACAGTGTCATCAAGGTCAAAAGATAAGTGACAATTTAAAAACCATTCAGTCAATCACTCAGTTGTGTCCCACTCTTTTTGATCCCATGAGCTGCAGCATGCCAGGCTCCCCTGCCCATCTGTCCACCAACTCTTGGAACTTTCTCAGACTCATGTCCATTGAGTCAGTGAGCCCATCCAACAATCTCAACTCTGCCATCACTTTTTCCTCCTGCCTTCAGTCTCTGCCAGCATCAAGGTCTTTTCCAGTGAGTCAGTTCTTCACATCAGGTGGCCAGATGATTGGAGTTTCAGCTTCAGCATCAGTCCTTCCAATGAATATTCAGTACTAATTTCCTTTAGGATTGACTGGTTTGATCTCCTTGCTTTCCAAGGGACTCTCAAGAGTCTACTCCAACACCACAGTTCAAAAGCATCAATTCTTTGGTGCTCAGCTTTCTTTGTGGTCCAAGTCTCACATCCATACATGACTACTGGAAAAACCATAGCTTTGAGTATACAGACCATTGTCAGGAAAGTAATATCTCTGCTTTTTAATATGCTGTCTAGGTTTGTCATAGCTTTTCTTCCATGGAGCAAGCATCTTTTCATTCCATGGCTGCAGTCACCATCTACAGTGATTTTGGAGCCCCCCAAAATAAAGTCTGTCACTGTTTCCATTGTTTCCCCATCTATTTGCCATGAAGTGATGGGACTGGATGCCATGATCTTCATTTTCTGAACATTGAGTTTTAAGCCAGCATTTTCATTCTCCTCTTTCACTGTCATCAGGAGGCTCTTAGTTCTTCTTCACGTTCTGCCATAAGGGTGGTATTATCTGCATATCTGAGATTATTGATATTTCTCCCAGAAATCTTGAGTCCAGCTTGTGCTTCATCCAGTCTGGCATTTCAGATGATGTACTCTGCATATAAGTTAAATAAGCTAGGTGACAATATACAGCCTTGATGTACTCCTGTCCCAATTTTGGAATGGTTTAAAAAACATTAGGTGGACAGTAAATGAGGAGATGGATATTTATGTAGTACCAAAATATCATTGCACATGTTACTTTCATGTTATAAAAGGAAGCATAAGAGTGCCATGCAACCTTAGTGATGATTCAGCATCCACAATGGTGGTTCAAGCATATATTTTGAGCCTCCTGGGAAGATAAAATATAAAGTCTACAACATCATGTTGAACACATTCTGGAAAGAAAAAAAATCCAAACTTTCAGATCCACATTCACACTCATAGAATTATGAGTAATTAGCCTCCAATTAAATAAATTAATTAATTTAAAAAATAAATAAAGTTGCCTGAATTAAATATAAAAAAATAGAATATATAGGGCTTAGAGAAACAAGTTATAAGATACCTCAAGGAAGCAATCAGACAAATCAAAACAGATTATTCATCAGGAAAAGCAACCTAGTCTCTTTAATGAATCTTTGAAATGAAAACAAAATCAAACAAATGACAGCAAAAAAAAATCTGTTTTAGTTAAAGCAGAGAAGACTTAAGGGATGTGGCAGGTAAATGTAGTAAATGAGTCTGGATTGACTCGTGGGTTAGCCAAATCAGCTACGAAAGATAGTAGAGGTATAGTTGGAGAATTCCAAATCTACTGATAAGATGAATTCTGTACATAAACAGGCAAAAATAACAATTAATGAAAATTAGCACATGGCAGTTTGATATTTTATGTGTGCATATGTGCTAAGTTACTTCAGTAATGTCTGACTCTGTGACACTCGGCCTGACAGGCTCCTCTGTCCATAGAATTCTTCAGGCATGGATACTGCAGTGGGTAGCCAGTCATTTCTCCAGGGGATCTTCCTCAATCAGGGATCAAACCCCTGTCTCTTATGTCTCCAGCCTGCATTGGCAGGCATGTTCTTTACCACTAGCGCCCCTGGAAAGCCCCAATATTTTATGTATATGTAGTATATATGCATGAACAGTATGGAAAGGCAAAGATAGGACACTGAAAGATGAACTCCCCAGGTCGGTAGGTGCTCAAATGCTACTGGAAATCAATGGAGAAATAACTCCAGAAAGAATGAAGAGAAAGAGCCAAAGCAAAAACACCACCCAGTTGTGGATGTGACTGGTGATAGAAGTAAACTTTGAGGCTGTAAAGAGCAATATTGCATAGGAACCTGGAATGATAGGTCCATGAATCAGGGCAAATTGGAAATGATCAAACAGGAGATGGCAAGAGTGGACATTGACATTTCACGAATCAGCAAACTAAAATGGACTGGAATGGGTGAATTTAACTCAGATGACCTTTATGTCTACTACTGTGGGCAAGAATCCCTTAGAAGACATGGAGTAGCCGTTATAGTCAACAAAAGTCTGAAATTCAGTACTTGGATACAGTCTCAAAAATGACAAATTGATCTCTGTTCATTTCCAAGACAAACCATTCAGTATCACAGTAATCCAAGTCTATGCCCAACCAGTAAAGCTGAAGAAGCTGAAGTTGAATGGTTCTATGAAGACCTACAAGACCTTCTAGAACTAACACCCAAAAAAGATGTCCTTTTCATTACTGGGGACTGAAATGCAAAAGTAGGAAGTCAAGAAATACCGGAAGTAACAGGCAAATTTGGCCTTGGAGTACAGAATGAAGCAGGGCAATAGCTAACAGAGTTTTTCCAAGAGAACACACTGGTCATAGCAAACACCCTCTTCCAACAACACAAGAGAAGACTCTACATATGGACATCACTGGATGGTCAACACTGAAATCAGATTGATTATATTCTTTGCTTCCAAAGATGGAGAAGTTCTATACAGTCAGCAAAAACAAGACCAGGAGCTGACTGTGGCTCAGATCATGAACTCCTTATTGCCAAATTCAGACTAAAATTGAAGAAGTAGGGAAAACCACTAGACCATTCAGGTATGACCTAAATCAAATCCCTTATAACTATACAGTGGAAATGACAAATAGATTCAAGGGATTAGATCTGATAGACAGAGTGCCTGAAGAATTATGGGTGGAGGTTCATGACATTGTAGAGGAGAAAGGGATTAAGACCATTCCAAAGAAAAAGAAATGCAAAAAGGCAAAATGGTTCTCTGAGGAGGCCTTACAAACAGCTATGAAAAGAAGAGAAGTGAAAGGCAAGGGAGAAAAGGAAAGATATACGAATTTGAATGCAGAGTTCCAAAGAATAGCAAGGAATGATAAGAAAGCCTTCCTCAGTGATCAGTGCAAAGAAATAGAGGAAAATAATAGAATGGGAAAGACTAGACATCTCTTCAAAAAATTAGAGATACTAAGGGAACTTTTCATGCAAAGATGGGCACAATAAAGGACAGAAAACATATGGACCTAACAGAAGCAGAAGATATTAAGAAAAGCTGGCAAGAATACAGAGAAAAACTATCCAAGAAAGATCATGAACCAGATAATCACAAAGGTGTGATCACCAACTTAGAGCCAGACATCCTGGAATGAGAAGTCAAGTGGGCTTTAGGAAGCACCACTACGAACAAAGCTAGTGGAGGTGATGGAATTCCAGGTGAGCTATTTCAAATCCTAAAAGATGATGCTGTGAAAGTGTTGCACTCAATATGCCAGCAAATGTGGAAAACTCAGAAATGACCACAGGACTGGAAAAGGTCAGTTTTCATTCCAATCCCAAAGAAAGGCAATGCCAAAGAATACTCATACTACAACACAATAATACTCATCTCACATGCTGGCAAAGGAATATTCAAAATTCTCCAAGCCAGGATTCAACAGTACATGAAACATGAACTGCCAGATGTTCAAGCTGGATTTAGAAAAGGCAGAGGAACCAGAGATCAAATTGTCAACATCCCCTGGATCATAGAAAAATCTAGAAAGTTCCAAAAAATATATATACTTCTGCTTTATTGACTGTGACAAAGCCTTTGACTGTGGATCACAACAAACTCTGGAAAATTCTTCAAGAAATGGGAATACCTGATCACCTGACTTGCCTCCTAGGAAATCTGTATGCATGTCAAGAAGCAACAGTTAGAACTGGACATGGAACAACAGACTGGTTCCAAATTGGGAAAGGAGTACATCAAGCTGTTCATTGTCACGATGCTTACTTAACTTACATGCAGAGTACATCATGAGAAATGTTGGGCTAAATGAAGCACACACTGGAATCAAGATTGCTGGGAGAAAGAAATGTCAATAACTTCAGATATGCAGATGACACCACCCTTATGGCAGAAAGTGAAGAAGAACTAAAGAGCCTCTTGATGAAAGTGAAAGAGGAGAGTGAAAAAGTAGGCTTAAAACTCAACATTAAAAAGCTAAGATCATGGCGTCTGGTCCCATCACTTCATGGCAAATAGATGGGGAAACAATGGAAAAAATGACAGACTTTATTTTGGGGGGGCTCCTAAGCCACTGCAGATGGTGAATGCAGCCATGAAATTAGAAGACGCTTGCTCCTTGAAAGAAAAGTTATGGCCAACCTGGGCAGCTTATTAAAAAGCAGAGACATTATTTTGCCAACACAGGTCGTCGAGTCAAAGCTATGGTTTTTTCCGTAGTCATGTATGGATGTGAGAGTTGGACTATAAAGGAAGCTGAGCACATAATAATTGATGCTTTTTAACTGTGGTGTTGGAGAAGACTCTTGAGAGTCCCTTGGACTGCAAGGAGATCCAACCAGTCCATCCTAAAGGAAATCAGTCCTGAATATTCATTGGAAGGACTGATGCTGAAGCTGAAACTCCAATCCTTTGGCCACCTGATGCAATGAACTGATTCATCTGAAAAGACCCTGATGCTGGGAAAGATTGAGGGCAGGAGGAGAAAGGAACAACAGAGGATGAGATGGTTGGATGGCATCACCGACTCAATGGAGGTGAGTTAGTGATGGACAGAGTTTGGCATGTTGCAATCCACGGAGTCTCAAAGAGTCAGATATGCCTGAGCAACTATACTGAGTAATTATGCATGAAGGTAGTAGACTAAATATGTATAAAATTGTTTGAGGATATCAGTAAGCTTTTAATAGTGGAAATACCTGTGTGATCATAATACAGAGTTTTCATTTTACTACTGCTTGTTCCTTTCCTATCACCACTTTTAAACACACTGTTATCTTTCTTGGTCATCCACCTGAAGAAATATTTGGGTATGTTTAATATATGATTCTCTAAATTCTCCTTATTTCATGTTATATATTTTTTAATTTAGTTTTGGTTTTATATTGAAGTATAGTTGATTTACAATATTGTGTTAGTTTCATGTATATAGCTAAGTGATTAAGTTATACTAATATATATATACCTTTCTTTTACAGATTCTTTCCCATGTAATTTTTTGCAGAATATTGAGTAGAGTTACCTCTGCTATGTAGTAGGTTCTTGTTGATTATCTATTTTATATACAGTGGTGTGTATATGTTAATTCCAAACTCTTAGCTTATCCCCCACAATGTTTCCATTTTGGTAATCATACATTTTTTTTTGCAGTCTATGAGTCTTTTAAGTTTTTTATATCATTTTTTTTAGATTCCACATATATGTGATATCATATGACATTTGTGTTTGACTTACTTCACTTAGAATAATCTCTTAGGTCCATGAATATTGGTGCACATGATATTATTTCATTTTTATGGCTGAGCAATATTCCATTGTGTATATGTACCATATCATCTTTACCCATTCCTCTTTCAATGGACATTTAGGTTGCTTCCATATCTTGGCTATTGTAAATGGTACTGCATTTAGTGAACACTGGTGTGTATATCTTTTTGAATTGTGGTTTTTCCTGGCTTTATGCCCAAGTGTATGTTTTTTACAAGTTTTTAAAATCTGAGGAACAGACAATATAAAACAAATTGAAAATTCTGGGCATATTTTATGTGAGAAGTTACTTCCATCTGCATCGTGACAATAATTTCAACAGGGCTACTCAAACTTTTTTATTATATTTTCCTATCGATTATTCCTCTCCTGGGTTGTCTCTCAGACTTTAATATTTTAGGGTGAAAATGATATTTTATACTCCTGTGGGGTGCTTTGTCCAGCTTTCTTGGGCTTCCTGACTTTGTGAGCAATTTTATTTTCTTCCAGCACTTGAGTCATATAGTTTGCTCTCATAAATATTTAAATAGTTATTATCAATATTATTAACATATTTTTAATAACAGCACTTTGGAAAAGTGGAGTTGCTGCTGCCTATGAAAGTTAGTTGACACCTTTTGATGGGTATGGTTTTGAGAGGAGCTGTAAGGAGCAGAGGCAGGAGGTTGGCAGCTGCAGGAAAGAGAACATATCTCCGACCCACGGAAGGCAAGTGATTGCAACTGGAGTGACAGTTTCCAGGTGGTTTCATTTATCTCTCTGATACCTTTCAAATACCTCTCTAGCAGAATGCCTTGAGCAAAACACACAGATTTCCAGGTGTAATCTTATTAAAAGAATACTGTATAGGTATATAGAACTCTTTCAGGGAATAGTTTCAAAAATTCATATTTGTAAGAAAGTAGTTTAATCACTTCCCTTCTAAAATTTACTTCCGACAGCTTTAGCTAATCTTGGGTGGTCTTGACCACTCACTATCTGTCAAACATTCAGGATCAAAAAGAAATTCTCTTTAGTCATGACTTCTGCTCCAAATAAGGACAAACAGATTACAAGACTCAATTTTAAACTTCTATCCTAATGGAAATAAAATTTATAGGACAGAATTACCAGGATTATTTTCATTTGTTAAATGTAATCTTGTTGAAACAGAAATCTCCTTTTGAAAATATTTACAGGGCAGAATGGGTATTTCCTCATGCCCCCATGTAGTAAACACACTAGAGCAGTAACCAAGAATAAAAGATAAACTCACCAGGGGAAAACAAATGCACTTTCTCTCTTGAAAGAAGAAGATTCACAATCAGATCACATGATAATCCACAGATATTACGAAGAACAGACACTGGAGATCACTCACTGAACTAAAGCCCTTCTAACTTCTCTCTTTTCCCCTATGGATGTGCTCTATTTAGTGTGTATTTTGCAGCTGTAGCTGCAACAATCTGGGGAAAGCTGGAAGGAGATATTCAAGAACCCAAAGAAGAAAAGGAGAAGGTGGATAGAGAAGGATTGTTTCTGCTTTAAATTAATAGAAAAACTAGCAGAGGACCATTTCCTCCACCTGTATCTGTATCAGTGCCATTTATCCCAATATGGAAATGATTTGAACTGATGTACACAGAGGGAAAGAAGGAGAAGAAAATAAACTATGACCAGGCTATTAAAATAATCTATCCAAGTTTACTCACTTAAAAATGTGAAAAACAAAACCATGTAACCAGAGCATCACTGCCACCCTTCTTCCCCTTGTCTCATACTTCATTTACCATTTCTGCTGTGTGTTTTGCCTCCTTTTTTCCCCCTCTTAATTCATTATCTTATCTTCTTTTTTCCGGTTCCCTGACCCTGTGAACCAGTGGTCTATTTCATGTTCGTAGACACAATATTCCCTGCTCAAATTTGATGGGCAACATAAGGTTTGTGTATTCAAATACCGTTTTATGCTCTGTTCCACACTTCGCGTCCTTAGGGTCATTAGTCACAGTATGTGTTCCATGCTGTGCCCATAATGTCTCATCTGATAATCACATACTCAAAGAATATTTTGAATCTCTATTTTACTAACAAAGTATCAGTATCAAACACAATGTGTCCCTTGTGTTCCTACTCTTTTCAAAGCTTATGTCTTAACATAAAGACAATATTTATCTCTTTAGAATTCCCAAAATGTGTTTTGGTCAACTGAGAACTTTTCAGGGTTAACAAATAGGAAAAGCTAATTTTATTTTTTAAACTTGAGGTTAGCAAAGAAACATCTTTAAATAGATTAGAATTTTTTAATATAATTATTTCAAGCTGATTAAGTTTTAATCATGAATGTCATCCATGGATTGACATAAAAATTTGAAGAAAGAAGAAATTATCATAATTAAGGGGTTGAGTGAAAATTCTTTTAGTGATACAAATTATTAATTTTTGTAATATCAGGAAAGATTGTAAGACAGTCTCAAAGGGGAAAAAAGCTAACATTATCTCAGTTTGATATATACAGAAGTATACATATGATTGCCATATGTTTTTATGAAGGATTAACAATGATCCTAATAAGATGAATGTGTTGGTATATTGAAATCTAAATGAAAGAATATGAAAATCACCAGTAGTGGTAGTAAATTAAAATTTATAAATTCTACCACAATTTTAAATTCTAGCTTACCAGAAATGATTTTCAAAAAATTTTAAAAACCTATTTATTAGCATATCTATCAAAATAGATAGTAATTCCTTAAAATCACTTACTGTGCAGTCCATATTTGCATTTCCCCAGTTGTCTAAAAGCTTCTCATTACAGTTGGTTTGTTGAAATCAGTTGAAATATTGTATACACAATATTCCTTTTGTATACAATGTATACACATTCTATATGACTAGTACACTCTCTTAAATTACTTCTAAATTGTAAGAGTTTCCCTCTTATCGCCCCCATCCTGCCCCATTTTTTCATTTGCCTTTCACATTCTAGAATGGGTGATGACTTTCTTGTGGTGAGATTTAACTTATTCTCTTATTCTTATATTTTCTACACTTTCAGTCCAAGATCAGTGAGTCCAAGATGTTTTACAGATGGTGCTAATGTCTTCTTATTGCATCTCCTCTAGAGACGTATGTTTAGTTGTCACTCCTTTTTTCTTATGAAAAAAAAAGGTAACTTTATTTTCAACTGTATTGAATAATGCAAAATTGTTTTTCAAGGTTTTTATACCAGTTTAAACAACCTTTAGCAATTCCATAATCTTTTATTGCCCCGTAGCCTCACCAGTTCTCACCAATGCTCTATAAGGGGTGGGATGGGGAGTGGGAGGGAGGCTTTAGAGGGAGGGGATATATGTATACTTATAGCTGATTTGCATTGTTGTATAGCAGAAACCAACACAGCATTGTAAAGCAATTATCCTCCAATTAAAAAAATTAAAAAAAAGAAAATACAGGAAGATAGCTTTATGACCCCAGGTTGGTAGATAATTTCAAGCACTAATATAAAAGAAAGGAATGATAAATTCTATTATACTGAAATTAAGAATTACTGACAATCAATATACACTATAAAGGGAATAAAAATAGCATGCCATCTAGTAGGAGAATTACATATGTATGTGTGTATAATTTCTAAAAAACATTAAGAAAAAACAGTCCATAGTCAAAAGACACAGGAGATTAAAAATGAGTCTCCGATTTTTTAAAATGCACAACTGAACAACTAATAAAGGAAATAAAAATGAAAACCACAGTAAAATGCCTTTCAAACCTGACTGTTGAAGACATTAAATGTTGATGAGAACTGGTGAAGCTATGGAGCAATAAAAGACTATGGAATTGCTCAAGATTCTTAAATTTTTTAATTTTATATTAGAGTATAATTTATAGTGTTAGTTTCAGATTATTAGCAAAGTGATTGAGTTATAAGTATACATATACCTATTCTTTTTCAGATTCCTTTCCCATTTAGGTTACTATAGAATATTGAGTAGAGTTTCTTGTGCTATACAGTAGGTCCTTGTTGATTTTATATATAGTAGTCTGTTTATGTTAATCCCAAACTCCTAAGTTTTCCCTCCCCATCCCCACCTTTCCCCTTTGGTAACCATAATTTTGTTTTTGTAGTCTGTGGCTCTATTTCTGTTTTGTAAATAAGTTCATTTGTATCATCTTTTTAGATTCCACATGTAAGTGATATCATATGATATTTTGTCTTTCTTTGACTTGCTTCACTTGGTATGATAATCTCTGAAACTGCTGTTTTAATTTTATGTGCTCTGCTGGGCCTCTAGCCATTTCTTGTACTAGACAATAGGCATTTGTTAATTAAGACTACAAAATAGTCCCCTAGTAAAACATGCCTCCTGATATTCACATCCTTGGATGGGCCCTGCTAACACTGAATCTGCTCTGACCATATATAGCCAAAAGATTGTGGCATAAATAATGATGCATGCGTTCAAGACTAGCTTTCAAATACTGGACTCTAGGAATACCCACTTATTACAATAGCCATGTCAAAAGTCTAAGAAACTAAGACCACCATGCTATGAGAATACTCAGGCTAGCCAAGTAGAGAGGCCACGTGGAGATGGCTATGGGCTTCCCAGGTGACTTCGTGGTAAAGAATCTGCCTGCCAATGCAGGAGACGTGGGTTCTGTCTCTGGGTCGGGAAGATCCCCTGGAGGAGGAAATGGCTACCCCCTCCAATATTCTTGCCTGGAAAAGTCCATGGACAGAGTAGCCTGGCAGGTGGCAGTTCCTGGGTTCACAAAGAGTTGGACATGACTGAATGACTGAGTACACACAAAAATAGCCATCCCAGACCAGCTGTCAGACATGTGAGTAAAGGAATCACCTTGCATATTCCAGCTCTAGGAGGTCTCAAAGTTAAAAGCAACAACTAAAGCTGAAAACTTACGGCCCTACCTAAGCTGTCCCAGCCATCTCCAGCCATTTGACCTATTCTAGATAGGGCTCCACTGCTAGGCCTTCCTTGCTGTGGCGCACCTGAGTTCCTAACCACAGAATTTCAGTATATGAATACCTATGGCTGATTCATGTTAAGGTTTGACAGAAAACAAGAAAATTCTATAAAGCAGTTATCCTTCAATTAAAAATAAATAAAATTTAAAAAATTTAATTGTTGTCATTGTGTGCTAAGTCACTTCAGTCATGTCCGACTCTTTGCGATCCTATGGGCTATAGTCCACCAAGTTCCTCTGTCCGTGGAATTCTCCAGGCAAGAATACTGCAGTGGGTTGCCATGCTCTCCTCCAAGGGATCTTCCCAACCCAGAGGTTGAACCTAAGTCTCTTATGTCTCCTGCATTGGCAGGTGGATTTCTTACCACTGATACCACCTGGAAAACCCCGATATTTTATGAAAATCATTGTCACTGTATACCCTTAAATATCGGGGTAATTCATTATGCAGCAATAAATAACTGAAATGGTGTTTACTTTTTAGATGCAGGATAAGTATATGAAAAAAATATAAAATGTATGTCATTAACTTTCATACCATGCAGTGGGTAGAAATGGAAAGGACATTAAAAAAAGTTATTAGAAGCTGCAAAGGACTCAAGGAAACTGTGGATGTGGGCTTGAAGGAAAGGTACCAATTATATGCTGACAGAAAGTTGCAGAAATTTTTTTCTCTGTAATGCGAAAAATGAAAAGGGGTTATAATTTGTGCATAATTAAGAAGATTTCAACACCAAAAATTTAAAGTTCTACATTGTTTCCTTTAGATGTATGTAATAGGGAAGAGAAAGATGCCTTAGAGAAAAAGTAGTTCCATTTTTTAGCATAATTTAGAGGACATATATAGGAACAAGGAATTGCTGGATTCAAAAATAAAAATCTTTCTTTTCCCCAGCAAAATATTCTCGGAGTGAGAAATGGGCAAAGATACAATTCAAAATGAGGCAGTTAAATCCTTTACTAAGATAAAAAATGAAAAAAAAAAAGTTAAAAAATGCTGCACCATAGAAAATCTCAAAAGACTTAAGATCCTTAAAGAATTTTGTTAAGTAATAGGGCTCCTAAGAATTTTAAGGGACTTGTTCCACAACAGCCTGATATAGGGCCCGAGATAGAAAATAACCTTTCTGAAGGTGATTTGAGGCTGTGCATTTTGTTTTTATAGTAAATTCTAATATTATTAATAGGAAGCTCAAAGTTCTTAATAGAGTGATACTTGAAGAGGCATTTCCTGTTTGACGAAAAGCCACAGAGCCTGTACAAACTAAAAAGATACTTCCTGGGGAGAGAGGTGATCAATAAAAACCTCAAGAATTTCAGTCATCCCAGCCCAGGTGCTAAGCAGGTGAGGCGGAAAAGGTCACCAGCCTCAGTCTCTATCTAACTGTAATCTAGTTGTATAAGGGATTCAAAGTAGGAATCACCCAGCCTCTCATCACCAGAAATCATCTGCCTGACTCATACCTCTTGATGACACTAAATATGTTTTTCTAGCTTGGCAGATATTTTGCAATAGCATTTAAGATTATCTTTGTTTTCCATGTTTTTGATTCTCTGCAAAAAAAAAAAAATAGTAATAATTTATAGCCTATCATAATGGTAATTTATGTCACTTCATAAGATCATAGCTACTCATATCAGATGAACTAATCCAGAGTAATATCAACCGTATGATCTCTAAAGTTGGACAGCATCAAAGTCTCTAATTTTGGCACATTTCAACTTTTTTCTTTCCATATAATCTATTTTAATTTCACCGTGAATTGAAAAGTTTTGGGAATTTGAGTTGAAAATTTTAACCTATACATTTTCATGATCTAGTTATAAATTTTACCTTAAAAACTTGCAAAAAGAATAGATAAAGGCAAGTCTCCCATCTGTATATAGGTAAATTAACATGAGTCAATTTAGGACATTATATACTGATAGAAATAAACACATACCTGATTATGTGTGAAATTTTAAATGTAAAGTACATTGAATGTTTTGGTAAATTTTTCTGCAGTAAATTTATTTCTCAAATGGAATCAATCTTAGAGTACAATATATTCTAACACAGATTAAAAATATCACTGGTATGCATTATGAGATTTTATTTTGCTAATCTTAAATTCCAGACTCTTTCTTTTCTTCAAATCTTTTTTTGAAGATACTCATAAACAATTTTAATAGTTTGTAAATATCTAAAATACACTTTATAGTTCAGTTTGCAGGCCAAAACTGTTGGTTTTATAAATGGAAAAGCTCTATTATATAGCATTAGCTAGTTCTCCTTAAATATTTACTGAGCACTTGGGGTTATGGGCTTCATGATGAAAACCTTTGAGCTGTTTCTTGAAGTGGAGAAAGATTTGCATTATATAAAATGCAAAACAAGTTTCTCTTTAAGGCTGACCTGTATCAGAACTAGTGACGTTCAACATCGCTTTCCTGTGATCTGAGATTGAATTAGGAAGAGTAAGAATGTATTGATCATAGTTATGTTTGTTATAAAATGTTCTATTAGTTTATGTATATGTTGACTCCAAGTAAATGTTCTCTATTCAATTTTTTAGTTTTCTGTTCTTTCTGGTAATAAAACTAATTGGAAATTACTAAATTGCCACAAAATCTTAAAGTTGGAAGAGGCTTTGAAGTACTGATATATAGACTTAAACTCAGTGCCAGCTTGTCAATTGCAATGCACCTGCATCCCACCCTTCAGGAGTATCCTGCAAGCCCTGGTCCTCAGCATTAGCATTTCCTGCCTGTTCTACTCAAAGACGTCAAGCTAAATAGTTTCATACATGATGAGCAATAATCTACTTAATATCAATTCCCTTCAAAAAGATCAAGGTTCCCTGCTTAAGATTATTTACCCTTTGAATTTTAAAACCAGGATATTTGAAAGATTTGATAAAATTCACATTGTCTTCTTGTAGTGCCTAAAATTAGGATAGTGGATTAGAAGTTACTTTAAGAGTATAGAAATATTATATTACTGAAATTCTAATTTAGAAATTCAAGCTAATGTATGAATAATGAGTGGAGGAAAAAAGACTGACTCAACATACATCTTCCCTTCTCTTTTATTCACTGTATTTGTACTGTAATTATGTATGTATTCATTCTTCATTTTTAATTCACCACTTCTGCTGCTGCTGCTGCTGCTGCTAAGTCACTTCAGTCATGTCCGACTCTGTGCGACCCCATAGACGGCAGCCCATCGGGCTCCCCCGTCCCAGGGGTTCTCCAGGCAAGAACACTGGAGTGGGTTACCATTTCCTTCTCCAATGCATGAAAGTGAAAAGTGAAAGTGAAGTCACTCAGTCGTGTCCGACTCTTAGTGACCCTGTGGACCGCAGCCTACCAGGCCCTTCCGTCCATGGGATTTTCCAGGCAAGAGTACTGGAGTGGGGTGCCATTGTCTTCTCCATTCTTCTGCTACCTAAAGTAATCTAATTCTATGTCTCCTATACATGTCAGACACCCAACTATATCAGACACATGATGAAGCAACTCATCAAGTGCAAGTTAATGAATTCTCAGAGAAGTTCCTGATCAATAAAGGAATGAAAGTGGCTAGGTAGAAATTGCATTTTCCACTTTCTCATTTATTTTGACACAACTTAAAAGACAAAGGACAGAAGAATGTTCAGATGTCACTTTGTTTTCCTAAGGAACTGTTTTGTTCAGATGTCACTTTGTTTTCCTAAGGAACTGTTTTTTATAACTATAATATTATAATGCTTTTGGGAGAACTATCTGTGAATGTTCTATGATAACTACAGTTATTGTAACATAATGAAAAGCAAGTGTGTCCAAAATATTATTATTTCACTAAATCAGGTCATGGTCACAAAGTAGCAATGATTCTGAATATTGTTTACACATTAGCCTCCCCTTAGAAATCTCCCACTTGAGATAAAATTAATCAACAGAAATTCAATTGTATCGATCAGGATTAGTATTCTAATAAAGTTGTGTCCACAGAAAAAGATATTAAGAAAAATATGTATTTGAAGGATTAAGAAAAATAACCTGAACACATGTACTTTATTTTAAATCTCACACATTGCTCCTTTCTAATTGATTATGGCACCTTTTGTAGCTACAGAAACAGCAAGTACTAGTGTTATAATTTTCAAAATATCTTCAACAAGAAACTAAAGGTTTAGAATGACCTTATATTTATCAACCAAACTCTATCACATGTCAGTAGACATAGCAAATGTACAATATTAAGTTTAACAGTTTACAAAGAAATTAAGATAAAAAGGTAATTATATGATCATAGTTAATCATTTCTAACAATTTGCTCTTGGGTTAGCCAAGTAATTTCACTCCTTTATGAATATTATGTTATTAATATTTGTATGGGCATCACACTGTTTACTTAATCTCTCTAAATTACATTGTAATAGTTTATCAAGAATTGAGTCTTTGGACTCTTAATCATTTTCATGGCTCCTATATATGTCTTTCACAGTTTGTCAATACCAGTAAGAATAGAATTCAGTATTTTACACATGGTCTTACCCAGCTTTCATCAGTAGATTGTCACCCACCTCTCATGAATTCAGAGACTGTATAAACATGGCATCAAATATGTGGAAGTGATTTTTCTCTTCATATATAATCTGCTTGCTATCATTGTTTTCATCATCAGACTTTGATTATCATCACTTTTTTCAGCTTATAGTATTCAAACTATATGTGTTTTGGAAGCTAATTCTTTTTTTTTTTACTTTACTCCATAATTTTTTTTAACACTTATTGCATAATTGTCTGTTTGCTTCTCCTGATAATGTAAAAGAAAAGAAAGTTGATTTTTAAAAACAAGAAATTTAATATTAAATAAAGTTCTGAAAGACTCATGATAAAGATCAAGTGTACTAGAAAAATACTAACTCTTGCCTAATAACATAATATTCTCCAAATGTTGAGCATTCAAATTTTTCCAATTTTTTTTGTAAAACAAAGAGTGAAACTTTGCTACTCAGATAACAAAAGGTAATGCATGACATTTACTTTAAACTAAAACTACCTTAATTTTCCCACTAGACCCTTACTTTATTGAAAAGGCAAGCTATACAAGTTCTAGTTTTTGCTCCAAAAAAGAGAATTGTGCGTATACTACAAGAAAGCTATTACAGCAAAGCTCTGCTATAATTTCAAATTCACACAAATGACAGGTTCACACTGATAAAACTCATGGTCTTTTCTGCACTCTTTTCTCAGAATGTTTTCCTCCATTTACTATCTATCATCATCTATCAGACTCTTGATTCTGCAAGAATTAGTGCAGATGTCACTTTGAAGTTTTCTGCAGGTCTCATCAGAATAGATTATACCTAGGACTTGATTAGTTCAGTTCAGTTCAGTGGCTCAGTTGTGTACCACTCTTTGCAACCCCATGGATGGCAGAACACCAGGCTTCCCTGTCCGTCACCAACTCCCTGAACTTACTCAAATTTGTGTGATTTGAGTGGTGATGCCTTTGAATTGGTGATGCCGTCCAACCATCTCATCCTCTGTCATCCCCTTCTCCTGCCATGAATATTTGCCAGCATCAGGGTCTTTTCAAATGGGTCAGTTCTTTGCATCAGGTGGCCAAAGGATTGGAGTTTGAGCTGCAGCATCAGTCCTGCCAATGAATATTCAGGACTGATCTCTTTTAGGATGGACTGGTTGGATCCCCTAGCTATCCAAAGGACTCTCAGGAGTCTTCTCCAACACCACAGTTCAAAAGCATCAATTATTACGCACCCAGCTTTCTTTATAGTCCAACTCTCACATCCATACATGACTACTAGAAAAATCATAGCTTTGACTAGACAGACCTTTGTTGGCAAAGTAATGTCCTGCTTTTTAATAAGCTGTCCATGTTGGTCATAACTTTTCTTTCAAGGAACAAGTGTCTTTTAATTTCATGGCTGCAATCACCATCTGCAGTGATTTATGGGCCCCCCCCAAAATAACGTCTGTCACTGTTTCCATTGTTTCCCCATCTATTTGCCATGAAGTGATGGGACCGGATGTCATGATCTTAGCTTTCTGAATGTTGAGGTTTAAGCCTACTTTTTCACTCTCCTCTTTCACTTTCATCAAGAGGTTCTTTAGTTCTTTTTCACTTTCTGCCATAAGGGTGGTGTCATCTGCATATCTGAGGTGATTGATATTTCTCCTGGCAATCTTGATTCCAGCAGCCCAGCATTTCTCATGATGTACTCTGCATGTAAGTTAAGTAAGCATCGTGACAACATACAGCTTGATGTACTCCTTTCCCAATTTGGAACCAGTCTGTTGTTCCATGTCCAGTTCTAACTGTTGCTTCTTGACCAGTATACAGATTTCTCAGGAGGCAGGCCAGATGGTCTGGTATTATCTCTTGAAGAATTTTCCAGAGTTTGTTGTGATCCACATGGTCAAAGGCTTTGGCATAGTCAATAAAGCAGAAGTAAAAGTTTTTCTGGAACTCTCTTGCTTTTTTGATGATCCAGTGGATGTTGGCAATTTGATCTCTTGTTCTTCTGCCTTTTCTAAATCTGGCTTGAACATCTGGAAGTTCTGTTGCACTGTTGTACTGTTGAAGCCTGGCTTGGAGAATTTTGAACATTCCCTTGCTACCATGTGAGATGAGTGCAATTGTGCGGTAGTTTGAGCATTCTTTAGTGTTGCCTTTCTTTGGGATTTGAATGGAAACTGACCTTTCCAGTCCTGTGGTCACTACTGACTTTTCCACATTTGCTGGCATATTGTTGTAGCACTTTCACAGCATCATCTTTTAGGATTTGAAATAGCTCACCTGGAATTCCATCACCTCCACTACCTTTGTTCATAGTGATGCTTCCTGAGGCCCTCTTGACTGCACATTCCAGGATGTCTGGCTCTAGGTTGGTGATCACATCATCATGATTATCTGGGTCATGAAGATCTTTTTTTTTTTTTTTAATAGTTTTCTGGTGTTCTTGCTACGTCTTCTTAATATCTTCTGCTTCTATTAGGACCATACCTTTTCTGTAGTTTATTGTGTCCACCTTTGCATGAAATGTTCCCTTGGTATCTCTAATTTTCTTGAAGAGGTCTCTAGTCTTTCCCATTCTATTGTTTTCCTCTATTTCTTTGCACTAATTAACTGAGGAAGGCTTTCTTATCATTCCTTGCTATTCTTTGGAACTCTGCATTCAAATGAGTATATCTTTCCTTTTCTCCTTTGCCTTTTTCTGCTTTTCTTTTCATAGCTGTTTGTAAGGCCTCCTCAGACAACCATTTTGCCTTTTTGCATTTCTTGTTCTTTGGGATGGTCTTGATCCCTGCCTCCTGTACAATGTCACACATCTCCGTCCATAGTTCTTCAGGCACTCTGTTTATCAGATCTAATCCCTTGAATCTATTTGTCACTTCCACTGTATAATCATAAGGGATTTGATATAGGTCATACCTGAATGATCTAGTGGTTTTCCCTACTTTCTTCAATTTAAGTCTGAATTTGGCATTAAGGAATTCATGATCTGACTTGATATAAGATAGAAACATATTATTTTCCTCTATTAGAATATAAATCTGTCAGTACAGAAACTATGTTTTGCTTGTTCTGTTGTCCCATAAGAGCAAGTGCAAATATTTAATCATCTGGTTTCTCCATATACTTCTGGACCAGTAGCTTAGGGCAGAATAATATGGGTTAAGTAACCAGTCTAAGGATCAAAAAGTAAAAATTCATTTAGAGGGTCAGCGGCTTTGGTGTCTCAGTGACCCCAAGTCTCTCCTAAACTAATAGCTTTATTAGATTAAGAATTTAAAATATTAATATGCAGTAATTAATAGATTATTTTGTTTTTCCCTAATAACCATTTTCATTTAAGCCATGAGATTTGGTATCGCCTTTTTCCTAAAATAAGAAATGGAGCTGAATAAGTGGTTGGTATTGGGAAAATGAAATTTTGTGGCCAAAGTGGAAAAAAGACAAGTTACTGACTTTCAAAAGCATTGTCCAGAGGTACTGCTTGATATTCCAAAAAATATGTGTAGTTGTCCTTCTAGGCAAAAATAATATTCTCATGAGACAAAATTGTGTGTGTGTGTGTGTGCACGCACACATGTGTGCATGCTTAGTCATGTGTCTCTTTGCAGTCCCATGGACTGTAGCCACCAAGCTCTCTCTGTCCATCAGATTTTCCAGGCAAGAATACTGGAATGGGTTGCCATTTCCTTCTCTAGGGGATCTTCCCAAACCAGGGATCAAACCCGGGCCTCCTGTGTCTCCTGCATTGACAGGCAATTAAGGCTTTCCTGGTGGCTCAGTTGGTAAAGAGTCTGCCCATCATGTGGGAGACCCAGGTTTGATCCCTGGGCCCACAAGATACGCTGGAGAAGGGAATGACTACCCACCTCAGTATTCCTGCCTGAAGAATTCCATGGACAGGGGAGCCTGGCGAGCTACAGTCGGGGTCACAATGAGTTGGACACGACTGAGTGACTAGCAACAAAATTGTATTGTTTAAATTTAGCATACAGTGGATTTTAAATAGAATCTTTTTAAAAAATAAAAATAATTTAAGTGCTTCAGATAAATGAAGGCATTATATCTCACCAGTTAATCTTTCCATACATTGGATAGAATAGCCAAAAAATATCTTATTTAAGCTGCCATGTCTTTCACAAAGTGACTATTGAACTAAGTATAGTTGCAACAATTTCTTTTTTCAAATGTTATTAAGATCGAGTTGATTTACAATGTTGTGTTAGTGTCTTCTGTACAGCAAAGTGACTCAGTTATACATATATATATATTATTTTTCATACTTTACCATTATGATTTATCACAAGACATTGAATACAGTTTCTTATGTAATACAGTAGGACCTTGTTGTTTACCCACCTTATATTTAACAGTTTATCTCTGCTAATCCCAGACTTTCAATCCTTTCCTCCTCTCCTCTTCTCCACATATGTGTAGAATCTAAAATACAGTACAAATCAACATTTATAACTATTATAAGTTCTAATATTTTATTTTCACACTACCCAAGGAATACTAGGTATTATTAAGAAAGAGACTCAATCCAATCAGAGGATGTTACACCAGATTTAGAGATATTACTTCACATAATTGTAATTAGTTATGCGGTCAAGTTCACTGTACAGTCATATCGTAAAAGGATATAAGTCATATCATTAAAGGGATGCTACCCTATAATCCCAGTTAGATCTCTTTCCTTACCTGGAAACTGAGCATATATCTCCTCCTTAGTTTCTGTGGGAAGTGTGTTTATTTAGGCTATTTATTGTGGACTTTAAGCAAATATGACTTTCAAAATATCTGCAAGATGTATAAATATGTAAACCAACTTGACATACATTATATTCCTAATAGATTATCACAGAATTTTCAGGAAAAGAGAGAGTGACGTATATAATTTTTTGGCTTGGTAAACTGTGGTCAGATAAAATTCTAATCACCAAATTATTTTACTATAATTGTTTCATTTAAAAATGATCATCAATACTAATAAAGCAAATATAAACAATACATTTTCCTAATGGTAACACCTACTCATTTGGTGAAAAAAGCTGAGCACCGAAAAATTAATGCTTTTGATCTATGGTGTTGGAGAAGACTCTTGAGAGTCCCTTGGACTGCAAGGAGATCCAACCAGTCCATCCTAAAGAAGATCAGTCCTGGGTGTTCATTGGAAGGACTGATGCTGAAGCTGAAACTCCAATACTTTGTCCACCTCATGTGAAGAGTTGACTCATTGGAAAAGACCCTGATGCTGGAAGGGATTGGGGGCAAGAGGAGAAGGGGATGACAGAGGATGAGATGGCTGGATGGCATCACTGACTCGATGGGCATGGGTTTGAGTAGACTCCGGGAGTTGGTGATGGACAGGGAGGCTTGGCGTGCTGCGATTCATGGGATTGCAAAGAGTCAGACAGTACTGAGTGACTGAACTGAACTGGACTGAACTCATTTGGTACAAAACAATTCAAACAATTCAAAAATTTTTTCCAGTTTTTACAATTTTTCAATTATTGTCCAGTGGTCTGCTCTCATGAAAAATTCAATGACTGTGCAGCAAGACTGATATATAAATCTTGGAGACCAGTAGTATAGTTATGTATATTGTTTTGTGTATAAAAATGTTTATTTCATTTTAATTAGGGGAAGAGTAGCCCAATTTTATGACTTGTATCTGAATAATGCAATGTTCAATCATATCAAGATGAAGTTCTGTTTCTAAATTTCAAACTTATCATAGCATTATACTTTAGCTCTTAAATGTGTGATAGTCTAAAAGTGTGACTTTTTTTTTTTAATCTGCAAGAAAGTATCATAATATCAAAGGATTTTTAGAAAGATATTTTTCCTTTTACTTTTCTTGTCACCTAAATAGCAACAACATAAATTTATTGGAAATAAGAAATATTGGCATTGCATTTCTCAACAGGCATGCAGATAATATATAGAGAATTGGGAGTGTGTTTAAAAATGTTTGGAAAGGACAGACAAGGATGGACTGGAAGTGATTTAATGATTTATAAGATTAAAGTGATCTGAAGAGTTTAATAATATGAATTAGGGAGTGGAATTCAGTATGAATATGCCAGATCTTGCTCAGATGTTCTGTCTTGCATTCTTCACATTAAAGACTCTTTAGCTTCCCCTCTGTAAAATCATAAATGTTTGGTTACCCAAATGATTTTTCCAAATTTCCCAGGCTCTCCAATGTCCAGTTATTTTATAGTGCAGTGTCTTGAATATCTTAATGGCATAACTGGCACAGAATCTTTTCTATATTAGCACTGGATCTTCAAACACGTTTGTCACAACAGCACGCGCAGGGAGACAATTAAAGTAAATATTTTAAAAAAATGTTTGAAGTAAAATAGCTTTGTGATATTCTTTATATAAACTGGTCTATTTATGGCTTCCCAATGAACAGAAGGAATGTGCACTGAATGTAGCAAAGCAAAGCAAGCTACTGTCAAGAACAAAAATGGGCTTGTACAAGGGTCATATTTTCAGCAGAACTTTACATAAAGGTGATGTGTCTGTCCTTATTTAAACATATCAGGATCCCCAGTCTCCATACACAAAGTTGTACATGCACACACACACACACACAGACACACACACACACACACACAGACACACACACATTAAAAGCACACAGTATCTGTTACTGTAGAACACTGCAGCGATGACTGTTCATTTGACTACCTACCCTTGGTATGTTGTCATTCACATGGACATTTCTCTTATTTTTTGGCTAGAAACCACATTTTTGACTTCTACTGAACGTCTGGTTATCTTCAACTTGTCAGCTGCTTTATACTATGAGTTTTGCTTAGCACCTGGGTGCCTGATAAAAGTTGATGCAGTATCAGGCAATGCTGTGATTACTGTAATAAATTCAGGCTTCACAATTGCTTTACTGTGGCAAATCATATTCAAGAAAAGGCTTTTTATGTGTTCCATGAAAGTAGATGATTATGGACCCCACTCTATAAAGCCTAGCCTTTTTCTCAGATAGCTTTGAGTATCTCCAGATTTAAATATATCAAAAGACTGAACTCTAAGAAACAGTTCAAGGTTGTTGAAAGGGAGCCACCTCTGTCCATGAAATTCTTCAGGCAAGAGTACAGGATTGGGTAACCATTTCCTTCTCCAAGGGATCTTCCCGACCCAGGGGTTAAACCCAGGTCTCTTGCATTGCAGGCAGATTCTTTAATATCTGAGCCACCAGGGAAGCTTGACAGTTGAATAATAATCTGCTCACTTGGTGAAATTGCCTATGATTAAAAACTAAATGAGAGACATACTTTTGGCTTACATTTCTATAGATTGTGATACTTTTGGTTTGAAAACAACTGATCACTCTATAGTTTCATGCTTCCCTTTTCTTCTTTTTTTCTTCTTTGCTTCTGTAAGTCACAGATTCTAAAGAATATATTCCTTCCTGCTTTTATTTGTTTTGTTTTATTTTGATTTTATGGTATGAATAGTCATCTTCCTTACAGACTCATTAAATAATGATTTCCCATTATTTCTCAAGATTTCCCTTTAACTTTTTTATATGTATATTTTTTCAAGTTCTCAAAGATGCAGCTCTCCTATGACTAAATTTTAGAATGCATAATTGATAAATTGTGATTGATGAATCCAATTAAATATGTATCAAACAATAAATTTGACTGTATGTAGATGAAAAACACACCTAAACAAGCATATATGATAAACTAAGTGAAAAACTTACATGCAACACATCATAAACAAAAAGGTAGTGTATTTCCTATATAAAGAATCCCTAAAAATAAATAAGAGCAAAGGAAAAATGGAAGATGATGATTATGAACCTCTTATTACTATCACAGTGTCCAGCATATAGATAGATTATTAAATGTTTTATGAAGAGATGGGTGAATAAATGACTATTCAATCAGTTGTCCTGACATTTCAATAAAAAGCTTCACTTTTTGTGTAGATTACCAGTAAAGAGATTGCATAGATTATATATGCATCTATATAATATATAAAATCTGTATTTTTAAAGACATTGAGTGTAGTTCCCTATTCTATAGAGTGGGCCTTTGTTGTTCCTGCTTTGTATAGAGTAATGTGTATATATATATGTATAGTAATGTATATATGTTAATCCCAAACTCCTAATTTGCCATAACCATAAGTTTGTTTTCTGTGTCTGTGAGTCTATTTCTGTTTTATAAATAAGCTTATTTGTATCATTTTTTAAGATCCTGCATAAAAATGATATCATATGATATTTGTCTTTCTCTGCCTTCACTTAATATGATAATTTCTTATGGTTGTGCCATGAGAAAGAGTGGAATAATGCCATTTGCAGCAACATGGATGGACCCTGCAATTATCATATTAAGTGAAGTAAGTTAGGCAGAGAAAGACAAATATCATATGATATATTTTATAAGCAGGATCTTAAAAAAATAATTCCACTGTAGGGCTTCCTAGGTGGTGCTAGTGGTATTAAATAACTGCCTTCTAATGCAAAAGACATACTAAGAGACTCTGGTTCAATCCCTGGGTCAGGAACATCCTCTGGAGGAGGCAATGACAATGTACTCTAGTGTTCTTACCTGAATAATCCCATGAACAGCGAAGCCTGGAGGGCTACAGTCCATAGGGTCCCAACGAGTGGGACGTGAGTGAAGTGACTGAGCATTCATGCACACACACACACACACACACACATTTATGTACAATATTCCATTATGAATATGTATACCACACCTTCTTTATATATTCATCTGTCAATGGACATTTAGACTAATTCCATTTCTGGTTATCGTAAATAGTGCTGCTATGGACATTGGAGTTCAGGTATCTTTTTGAATAAGAGTTTTCTCTGGATATTTGCCCAGGATGGATATATGCCCATCAAATAGAATCATGCAGTGACCTTATTTTTAGTTTTTTTAAGTAGCATCTATACTGTTCTCCACAGTGGCTGTGGTAATTTACACTCCCACCAGCAGCGTGGGAGGGTTCCTTTTCTTACCTACACTCTCCAGCATTATTATTTGTACACTAGAGCTCATCAATGAATTCAGTAAACTTGATGGATACAAAATTAATATCAGAAATCTATTACATTTCTATTCATGAACAATGAAATATCAGAAGAAGAAATTAAGAAAACAATACCAATTACCATTGCATCACAAAAATACCAGGCAACAAACCTTCCTAAGGAGGCAAAAGGCCTATTCCCTCAAAACTGTAAGATATCGATGAAAGAAACTGAAGACAACACAAACAGATGGAAAGTTATAC
This sequence comes from Cervus canadensis, assembly GCF_019320065.1. Lineage (NCBI taxonomy): Eukaryota > Metazoa > Chordata > Mammalia > Artiodactyla > Cervidae > Cervus > Cervus canadensis. The sequence goes on along the minus strand of NC_057388.1, from coordinate 33,418,179 downwards.
CATGTTCTTGGATTGGAAGAATCAATATTGTTAAAGTGACTGTACTCCCCAAGGCAATCTACAGATTCAATGCAATCCCTATCAAAATGCCAATGACATTTCACAAATGTTTTACTAGAACAAAACAATGTAAAATTTGTATGAAATTTTAAAAGACCTAGAATGCCACAGTAATCTTGAGAAAGAAGAATGGACCTGGAGGAATCAAGCTCCCTGACTTCAGACTATGCTACAAGTACATCAATCAAAACAGTATGGAACTGGCACAAAAACAGATATGTAGATCAATGGAGCCGAATAAAGAGCACCAGAAGTTAACCCACACATATTAATTTACAACACAGGAAACGAGAATATACAATAGAGAAAAAAGGCTCTGCAGTAAGTGATGCCAGGAAAACTGACAGCTGCATGTAAAAGAATGAAATTAGAACATTTTCTAATACCATATACAAAAATAAACTCAAATTGGATTAAAGCCCTAAGTATAAGGCTGAATGCTGTAAAACTTTTAGAAGAAAATAGGCAGAATGCTCTCTGACAAAAATCTCAGCAATATTTTTTTGGCTCCATCTCCTAGCATAATGGAAATCGAGACAAAAATAAACAATTGGGACCTAACTAAACTTAAAAGCTTTTGCACAGCAAAGGAAACCATAAATAAAATGAAAAAGCAACCTATGGGCTGGAAGAAAATATTTGCAAACAATGCTATCTACAAGGGATTAGTTTTTAAAATACACAGAGAGTTCTTATAATTTAAAGTTAAAAAAAAAATCAAAAATGGGCAGAGACCTAAATAGATATTTCTCCAAAGAAAACACACAGATGGCCAACAGGCATGTAAAAAGATGCAATAGTGCTAATTATTAGAGAATTGCAGGTCAAATCTACAATAAGGTATCACCTCAGGCCAGTCAGAATGTCCATCATTAAAAAGTTTACAAATAAAATGTGTACTTTATTTATACATAGAACAGATATATTTTTATTATACATAATCTGTATTAAATTATAGACAAAGTAGATATTACATATTATGTGCAAAATATGTATATTCATTTATACATATATACATACACATGCATATATGTATGTTTATATAGGTATATATCTTTTGCCTTAAATTTTCATGTTAAAAAGAGGGTAGAAGTTTACTAAAAACACAAATAGATTGGCATTTAATTTGTAGGTTACATTATCTCTTTTTATGTTGTTATAGCATCACTTCTGCTTATTATATAGGAAAAAAGATAAAAACATAATAGGTAATAATAGACAATAGATGAATGTATGTAGATTGAATTGTTTTTCTTTAGTCTTTACCTGCCTCATTCAGCCAAATGACTCTGCTGGGCCCCAGAGTAAGTGGACTAAAATTTTATTTAATTGATTTTTGAGCTTTGCCCATAGGACTTAACTTTGATAAACAGAATATTAAGGGGCATGACTTACAGAGATCTTAAACAAGACTGAATGGTTTGGCTCAGATGGCTTGACCTGGGTAGCTGCTTGTCCAAAAATACATAGAAACACATGCAGCATGCCTGAATCCATCCTGCAGCCTCAGGCTGGAACCTAGCATGTAGCTGGTTTACCATGAGCAAAAATTAAAAGCTTGCTATTGTAAGCCATCAAATTTTGGAGAGTTTCACTATGCAAACTTATTTCTGTGTTAGCTGACCAATAGAAAATGGTATCAGAAATAGAATGGTGCCATCAACAGAACTCCAAAATATGTGCCAAGAGCTGACTTTACAATTGGGTAGTGAATGTCAAAGAAACTGTTATACTGGGCTGAGAACATGAAAATCTCCATTATACTGCAGCAAAATGTTTGGTAAAAGTGTCATCTGTGGTAACCTGGAAGTCAAAAAATGTACCCGAAGAACTTCTGGTATTGGGCAAGCTGTGAGGCAGAATGTTGATATCATGAGTGCATTATTGCTAGCAGCATGTATGTGATAAATTCCCACAAGAGAGATATACTCAGAAAAAAGAAAAAACAAAAAAAACTGGCCAGTTTGCAAGCAGAATTTAAAGGTACTATGGAGATCCCTCTTTCCCAGATAGCTTTAGAATAGACAGCCTTAAGTTGAGAGAGTCATGGAAGAGAGAACGCAAAGAAAGAGCTTATTCATGAAAACTAGTTCTAAGGAAGGACTCCTGGCTTGGTTATTCATGAGAAACAGACCAGAAGCTGAAGAAACTTTTGAGTAAAGTGTATTCCAAAGAAGCCTTGCAAGCTTGGGTTTCAAAGTCGTTTGATTATTTGAAATTTAAAGCAAACATTAGATGCCCAGATTTACAGGACCAGGATTCCTGCTGTGAAATTCATTCAGTACCCAAGATGGAATACTTTCCAAACCCACTTCAGGAAATGATCAAAGAAGACTGTCTTAGAAGATGAATAGGACTCATGTAAAACCACAGCCAGTGGAGTTAATCCCTGAGAGCAAAATCTGTATTTAATCCCAGTCCTTTTCCCCACCTACCACAAGGGCAGAACCACAGTGTAATTGATTATTATCTATTTTCTTCAATATCTGACTAATAGTCACCTATATACGCCCTATCTTAGAAACCAAATAATACAGTAACTTTGAGTAAGATAAGGAGAAGTGGACTTTCAAGTGCTAAGTAATATTTTATTCATGTTAAGCTCTTATGTTTAATTGCATTTCCCCCTAGCCATAACTTTCAGTCTAATTTACAGTAAGCATGTAAAGGAAAACAATGTTATTTATGAGGAAGAAAGTCTAAGTAAACCCTTATTCCTAATGAATACATGTGATTTATCTAATAGCCTTCTAGAATCTATAAGTATTATAATGTAAAGAGATTTTGTTATTGGAATAAATGTATAAAATACTTAAATTTCCTAGTTTCAAAATTAACTTGGGTTTCTGAGTAAGAAAGACTGACTCGATATTCACACATGGCTTTGAAATAAAAAGTTAATAGACTTCACTTATAATTCTTTTTAAAAAGCAGGTTAATTTATTAATTATTATACAGAGATTATAGACAAGGTATTCAACAGAATGTTAATTGTCCTTTTTTGATGTTTTCTTGCAAGCTAATTTGTATCTCAATAGCTATTTTCTCCTAGAATTTCTATAGCTTTTTTTTTGTTTCACTAAGTAGATTCAAATGAGAATTGTTTTTGTATCTACTTCTGTCAAAAATAGTCTCATAATAGATATAAAAGTCAGAGAATTTTGCATAATAGGCCATAAGAGAAAGGGGTGTTTTCATTTTAGCCTGGAGAAAATTGATTTGAATGAAGTCCAGTTTTTCTCATACTGTATTCAACTAAATTGATTCTAGTTTAAATAAAATCTTATCCTTCTTGTCTCAGTTTCCTGCACATTTACATAGACTTTTATAATGCTGATTAATTTCAGTGCTTGCTAAATTCTGTGGGAATTAAAGTCCATGAAATCTCATTTTAGCTTTTATTTGTTTTGTGTGTGTGAGGAGGTGGGGGTGGATCTAAGATTCCTGTTCTGTACCCATACACATGAGTGAGTGAGTGACATTTTAAAAAAAGAAAAGTCATTTCTTTGGATAACTTTGAGATTCCTTCCTCAAATGTTTTCATATCAGGGAAAGGGGATGTGAATTTCTACACTGATAATAAAGTGCTAACTGTAGGTACATTTTGCTGCATAGTAGGCCTTTACTTTTCAGTCTAACTTCATTAAGTAGAGAATACATATCAGTGATGAAAAAAATGAGAATACTTTCTATAGATATTTTTAATATTAAGTAGCTAATTATGTATTATTTTATTATTTCCCTCTGAAATGTATTTGAACCTCAGGTTAGTAAGCTACGATAAAGGTTGTTGAAATTTTGTGCTCGAAAGTTAAGTTACAGTAAAAAGAAATGAAAAGCTTTTAAATGACTAGAGAGGAGATAGATGGCTTCAACAGAAGGAAAAAATGTATACAGTCTTACAATTTCTTATTTTCAGTATAATGTTTTCTGATAAGTCACATGCTTTTAAAAAGTTTAAAATAATGTTTTGAAATGCCTTGTAAGATATTTTAAAAAACCTACCATCTGTATTATTTCATTCTAATTCATTTTATCACTGGAATGTATCGAGAAATGTTTGTCCCCTTTAAACTATGTTATTGGTCCTGGGATTGAAAACACACTATCTGCAAGATTTTCCTTAAAAATGATCAGAAAGATGTCTTAATCTCAATTTGGGAGTGTTTATGTTTACCCAACTATTGAAGTGATTTATTTTCAGTGGTTATCAATCAAGTCTGTTCAAATTGACACTGTGTACACGCTAATGAAAGGACAATTGACAACTCTGATAACCCTTGGAAAGAGCTATCTTCTTTGGTTGTGTGGTCTTGCATTTGTCACTTGGATTGTGTTTATGATTTTGAATCTTCCATTGGTTTGAATTTCCAAATAGAAAATAGATGGGAAAACATATCCTCCCCTTTTAAAGAAGTTATTTTTGTTATCTTTCTGATCTGAATATAATTCATATTCTCTGTGTATGTATAAGTATATATAGAAAGAAATACTTTATTGATAAGAATTAATATAATCACCTGCTTATTTACTTAATTTAATTGTCTATAAATTAGAATTAACAACATTGAACTTTAAAATTTACTTTTAAATTGTTTGGAAAATAAAAGGAGACTGAATGTGTTGTAGGAAGGGGGGCCCCCCTCCGGGGCCCCAAGAGTGGGCTCTTGTCTAACAGTCAGAAAAGAATTGTCCGAGGAGACACGTGCTGACAAAGTAAGAGACTTTATTGGAAGAAGGCACCCGGGCGGAGAGCGGCAGGGTAAGGGAACCCAGGAGAACTGCTCTGCCACATGGCTCACAGTGTTGGGTTTTATAGTGATAGGATTAGTTTCCAGGTTGTCTTTGATCAGTCATTCTGATTCAGAGTGCTTCCTGTGGAATGGACATTGCTCCATGGACAATGTGGGTGCGTGTGATGGCACACGCATTGCTCAGCCGAGATGGATACTAGAGAGGGATTCTAGGAAGTGGACGGACACACTGTGTCTCCTTTTGACCTTTCCCAAACTCTTCCGGTTGGTGGCGGCTTATTAGATCTATATTCCTTACCAGGACCTCCTGTTGTAAAACAACTCATGTGAATGGTTACTAGCGAGCCTGGCCAGGGCGGGTGGTTTTAGTCAGTGTGCTTCCCCTAACAACTGAGACCAGTTCTCCTGGGTTCCCTTACCTGGCTGCTCTCTGCCTGGGTGCCTTCTTCCGAAAAAGTCTCTTGCTTTGTCAACACGTGTCTCCTCAGACAATTCTTTCCAAGTGTTAGACAAGAGCCCTCTCTTGGGGCCTTGGAGCACCGCCCCCCCACTTCCTACAACAAATGGTCTGAAAAATTTTAGTTCTACATATCAATAATACATAATACTGACAAGTAATATTCTTAAATTTCAGAATTTGTACTTAAGTAAAATCTTTTATAGTTATCTCATTATGGTATAAAATGGTGAAGGCAATGCTATAAGGTAAAAATGCAGGTGCTTATCTATAATACACCAGAAAGAAGTAAGAAAATCCCCACACTAATGTGCTTGGGATTGTGGAGGAATACCAGCAATAATTCAAGAAAGCTGCTGGAAGGTGTTATAAATCATCTTTCTATAGCATAGCTCTGACATAAATTTGAATAAAAATAGCAAAGTATTCCACTAGATAATTTTTTATGCATGAGAACCTGCTCATAGAAGGAGGTTTGTGTTAGTCAGCTCAAGCCACCATAGCAAAATAGATGGGGCAACTCTAGTCCAAGATCAAGGTTCCTTGCTAATTTGATTCCTAGTGAGATTTTTCTCCTGGCCTGCAGGCAGCTGTTCTATGTCCTCACATGAAGGAAAGCAACAGCTCTAGTCTCTCTTCCTCTTCTTTTTTTCTTTTTCCGGATTTATTAAGATAAACTTGATACATAGTATTACATAAGTTTAATGCAATACAATATATTATTGTGTAATGTTAACACACATGAACAACATATTGATTTAACATACTAATATATTACAGAATTGATCACCACCATAGCTTTCGCTAATACCTATATCACATCACATAGTTACCATCTTCTTTTGTAGTAAAAACATTTGACTTACTCTCTTAGCAACTTTCAAATATATAATACAGCCTATTAACTATAGTTACTATGCAGTATATTAAGACCCTAAAAGTTAATCACCTTATACTGTAAGTTTATGTTGTTTGATCAACAATATCCCCCCCAACAATTACCTCCTCCCAGTTTCCAGCCCTTCGTAACTACCTGGTAACTAGTTTCTGTTTTTATGAGTTTGGCTTTTTAGATTCCACCTATAAGTAATACTATAGAACATTTGTCTTTGTCTAAACTTATTTCACTTAGCATAATGCCCTCTACGTCTATCCATGTCATATCCAAATGGCAGGATTTCTTTCTTTTGTAAGGCTAATTAATATTCCATTATGTATTGACTTCATATATTAATATAATTACATGTGTTAAACTCACATCATTATAATCTGTTCATTCATTGACAGACACTTTGATTGTTTCCATATTTTGCCTATTAGGAACAATGCTGAAATGAATATGGGAGTGTGATTATCTCATAGATATCCTGTTTTCATTTTCTTTGGATATATAACCTGAAGTGGGATTGCTGGATCATATAGTAGTTCTAGTTTTAATTTTTTGAGGAATCCCCATACTGTTTTCCACAGTGGCTATACCAGTTTACATTCCCATTCTCTTCTCTTCTTATAAAGTTACTAATCCCATCATGGGGCCACACCCTCATGGGCTAAGCTAAACCTAATTACCTCCAAAAGGGTGTACCTCCAAATACCATCACATTGGGAATTGGGGCTTTAACATAAGAATTTTGGAGGACACAAATATTCAGTCCACAATAGTGTTGAAATATATTACTTGATTTTAAATATGTTCTTTTTTTCTAAATTGCTCTTGGACTATTAAAAAGTACTAACATAACAAGCTGATAAAGTTAAAATATTTTGGAGACTTTGGATTTTGTAGAAAATAGCATGAATCCCAAGCTTAAGTGTGCCATAGAGAGATTAGGGAGGTTAATTTATCTCAGTGCCATTCTTACCAACACTCTTCAGCACTAGGGAAAATCATTAGGGTGGTCCAAGGTGCTTTGGATGTGGCATGGGAGGATCTTCAGCAAACAACAAAGGGGGACAGGGTTTCAGATACAAGTGCTTTTTTATTTCCTTATGCTTGCTAAGTCGCTTCAATCGTGTCCAACTCTTTATGACCCCATGGACTGTAGCCCGTTCCTCTATCCTTGGGATTTTCTAGGCAAGAATACTGGAGTGGGACCCTGCTCCAGGGGATCTTCCTGACCCAGGGATGAACTCACGTCTCTTATGTCTCCTGCATTCGTAGGTGGGTTCTTTACCACTAGTGCCACCTGGGAAGCCCTGTTTCCTTATGGCTGTTCCTCATTTGTCCTGGGAAAAGTAGAAACATGTATTAAATCCAATAGGAAAGTGAAAGTGATACAAATTCACAAGTAATCACATATGTGTAAATTAAAATAACAAATACTGCTATAAACTCAAAGTAGAAAAATGCTCCAGAATTCAGGGTATCCAAGCATTTTTACCTTTAGATATACAACACAGAGAAACTTTCACGCAGTTCATACAGAAACATAGACAAAGGTACTTATCCTATTGGTATTTGTGGAATGAAAAACTATCTGGGTTGTTAGGATCAGGGAAATAGGAGAATCAAGATTGTTACATGCATGTGCTGGAATACCATTGTAAAATTCACAGTCAAGGAATATGACATATATCTCAGCATTACAGTCTCAAAATATTTTCTGTGAAAAATAGTAAGAAACGTGTGTATAATTTATGCAAAGTAAACTTGCACAGATACAATATAGTTTATACTATACAAAAACTCTAAATATGTAGAGTAGATTGGAATCATGTTCATTTAATATATTAAAATAGGCATGTGGAGTAGGTGGAGAAGTGGAAAGTTGTTTTTAAGAAGAATATAACCAAGATACCAAAAGCAATGTATCAATAGTTAGATTGTCCTCAGTGAATAGCTCTTTATTATTAGTAAATTTTAGAGGAAATTGAAAAGGAGAAATTCCTTGCAGAATTGAAATTTACTTTAATTATCTCCTTATTAATCAAGTATTGCTGCAATAAGGATGTGAAACAAACCTCTGCAGAATCTTAGTAGCTTGCAATAAGAACATTTACTTTTGCCACTCACAAGTTTTTAATTTGAATAGGATGGCTCTGCATCATTTAACATAACAGCTCAAGTTGAGCCCAGGCTTCATGCTGGATTTCATCCAGCCCACAAGTATCTAAATGCTCCTGTACCTGCAGTACTCCAGGGCATGTTTATATCATGATTATCAAGTAGAATACAAGAGGCAAAGCCATGCCATGCAAGCATTTTAAAGACCTTTTTTGCATCATATTCCAGTAAAATTTCTTTAGCCAAAACTGGTCATGTGGCCTTGCTCAGTATTAGTGGTATGAGAACATATATACCTTTATTCTAGAGACCTGAAAGATCCTATGGCAATAGGAATGTGGAGAGTTGTGTGGGAATTTCAATCTACCACAGCAAAATTCACTCTCCCTGTCCAACTCCCAAATTCTTATGCAGTCACATCATCAAGCTTGAAGTCCAGGATCTAATGATTTACCTTAGAGCTAGATGAGGAGCCTCTTGATCAGATGACTGATGAACTAAAAGATAAGTAAACTGTCCTCTACATACCATTAGTACCAGAGAACAGCTGTAATAAACACTCCCATGTAAAAGGGGGAGGGATGAGAATCATACAGTAGCTATTATTTCATGGTAATTCAGCAATTCTGAAATTCTAGAGGCCAAATGTTACATGGTTCACCTTACGTAGTCACGGTATGTCCCTTCATCAGACCCTTATCTACCTCCTGGGAGTAGTTCCTTAGTTCCATTTTTCTCCATGATTGTTGCCTTACTACATGACGTGTCCTTCTTTGATGTCAGTCACCTTGGTTATATTGGAAAAGGGCATTGAGGAACAAAATCTTGGTTGAGTAACTTTCTAAGCCCACTTTGTACCTGTATAAAGTTATATTTATAAAGTTATTCATATATCTTAAATTTTAAAGTATTTTGTTGTTAATAGAGCTAACAAATTCTATAGGTAGTCTGTCTTTATGATTCATAACTAATAACTCTTTTTGACCTGTACATTTCCTCTAGACTTATTTACTAATGTTTTGGACATACCAGATTTCTGCACACTGTGAATTTCATCATTCTTAGGATTGGTTTCTTCATGTCTGACTCAAAGTATCTACCTTAATCCTTTCAGAGACCTAACAAAGGTTGTGCCAGTCACATCCTTAAGTAGATCATGTCCTGGGGCTTTGTCATAAAGGTTATACCCTGGGTTTCTTTTTTTGTTTTTTTAATTTTTTTATTAGTTGGAGGCTAATTACTTCACAACATTTCAGTGGGTTTTGTCATACATTGATATGAATCAGCCATAGATTTACACTTATTCCCCATCCCGATCCCCCCTCCCACCTCCCTCTCCACCCGATTCCTCTGGGTCTTCCCAGTGCACCAGGCCGGAGCACTTGTCTCATGCATCCCACCTGGGCTGGTGATCTGTTTCACCATAGATAGTATACATGCTGTTCTTTTGAAAACATCCCACCTCACCTTCTCCCACAGAGTTTCAAAAGCGTTCTGATTTCTGTGTCTCTTTTTCTGTTTTGCATATAGGGTTATCGTTACCATCTTTCTAAATTCCATATATATGTGTTAGTATGCTGTAATGTTCTTTATCTTTCTGGCTTACTTCACTCTGTATAAGGGGCTCCAGTTTCATCCATCTCATTAGGACTGGTTCAAATGAATTCCTTTTGACGGCTGAGTAAAATTCCATGGTGTATATGTACCACAGCTTCCTTATCCATTCATCTGCTGATGGGCATCTAGATTGCTTCCATGTCCTGGCTATTATAAACAGTGCTGCGATGAACATTGGGGTGCATGTGTCTCTTTCAGATCTGGTTTCCTCAGTGTGTATGCCCAGAAGTGGTATTGCTGGGTCATATGGCAGTTCTATTTCCAGTTTTTTAAGGATTCTCCACACTGTTTTCCATAGTGGCTGTACTAGTTTGCATTCCCACCAACAGTGTAAGAGGGTTCCCTTTTCTCCACACCCTCTCCAGCATTTATTGCTTGTAGTCTTTTGGATAGCAGCCATCCTGACTGGCGTGTAATGGTACCTCATTGTGGTTTTGATTTGCATTTCTCTAATAATGAGTGATGTTGAGCAACTTTTCATGTGTTTGTTAGCCATCTGTATGTCTTCTTTGGAGAAATGTCTGTTTAGTTCTTTGGCCCATTTTTTGATTGGGTCATTTATTTTTCTGGAATTGAGCTTCAGGAGTTGCTTGTATATTTTTGAGATTAATCCTTTGTCTGTTTCTTCATTTGCTATTATTTTCTCCCAATCTGAGGGCTGTCTTTTCACCTTACTTATAGTTTCCTTTGTAGTGCAAAAGCTTTTAAGTTTCATTAGGTCCCATTTGTTTAGTTTTGCTTTTATTTCCAATATTCTGGGAGGTGGGTCATAGAGGATCTTGCTGTGATTTATGTCGGAGAGTGTTTTGCCTATGTTCTCCTCTAGGAGTTTTATAGTTTCTGGTCTTACATTTAGATCTTTAATCCATTTTGAGTTTATTTTTGGTATGGTGTTAGAAAGTGTTCTAGTTTCATTCTTTTACAAGTGGTTGACCAGTTTTCCCAGCACCACTTGTTAAAGAGGTTGTCTTTTTTCCATTGTATATCCTTGCCTCCTTTGTCAAAGATAAGGTGTCCATAGGTTCGTGGATTTATCTCTGGGCTTTCTATTCTGTTCCATTGATCTATATTTCTGTCTTTGTGCCAGTACCACACTGTCTTGATGACTGTGGCTTTGTAGTAGAGTCTGAAGTCAGGCAGGTTGATTCCTCCAGTTCCATTCTTCTTTCTCAAGATTACTTTGGCTATTCGAGGTTTTTTGTATTTCCATACAAATTGTGAAATTCTTTGGTCTAGTTCTGTGAAAAATACCGTTGGTAGCTTGATAGGGATTGCATTGAATCTATAGATTGCTTTGGGTAGAATAGCCATTTTGACAATATTGATTCTTCCAATCCATGAACACGGTATGTTTCTCCATCTGTTTGTGTCCTCTTTGATTTCTTTCATCAGTGTTTTATAGTTTTCTATGTATAGGTCTTTTGTTTCTTTAGGTAGATATACTCCTAAGTATTTTATTCTTTTTGTTGCAATGGTGAATGGTATTGTTTCCTTAATTTCTCTTTCTGTTTTCTCATTGTTAGTATATAGGAATGCAAGGGATTTCTGTGTGTTAATTTTATATCCTGCAACTTTACTATATTCATTGATTAGTTCTAGTAATTTTCTCGTAGAGTCTTTAGGGTTTTCTATGTAGAGGATCATGTCATCTGCAAACAGTGAGAGTTTCACTTCTTCTTTTCCTATCTGGATTCCTTTTACTTCTTTTTCTGCTCTGATTGCTGTGGCCAAAACTTCCAACACTATGTTGAACAGTAGTGGTGAGAGTGGGCACCCTTGTCTTGTTCCTGATTTCAGGGGAAATGCTTTCAATTTTTCACCATTGAGGGTGATGCTTGCTGTGGGTTTGTCATATATAGCTTTTATTATGTTGAGGTATGTTCCTTCTATTCCTGCTTTTTGGAGAGTTTTAATCATAAATGAGTGTTGAATTTTGTCAAAGGCTTTCTCTGCATCTATTGAGATAATCATATGGTTTTTATCTTTCAATTTGTTAATGTGGTGTATTACATTGATTGATTTGCGGATATTGAAGAATCCTTGCATTCCTGGGATAAAGCCCACTTGGTCATGGTGTATGATTTTTTTAATATGTTGTTGGATTCTGTTTGCTAGAATTTTGTTAAGGATTTTTGCATCTATGTTCATCAGTGATATTGGCCTGTAGTTTTCTTTTTTTGTGGCATCTTTGTCTGGTTTTGGAATTAGGGTGATGGTGGCCTCATAGAATGAGTTTGGAAGTTTACCTTCTTCTGCAATTTTCTGGAAGAGTTTGAGTAAGATAGGTGTTAGCTCTTCTCTAAATTTTTGGTAGAATTCAGCTGTGAAGCCATCTGGTCCTGGGCTTTTGTTTGCTGGAAGATTTTTGATTACAGTTTCGATTTCCTTGCTGTGATGGGTCTGTTAAGATCTTCTATTTCTTCCTGGTTCAGTTTTGGAAAGTTATACTTTTCTAAGAATTTGTCCATTTCATCCAAGTTGTCCATTTTATTGGCATAGAGCTGCTGGTAGTAGTCTCTTATGATCCTTTGTATTTCAGTGTTGTCTGTTGTGATCTCTCCATTTTCATTTCTAATTTTGTTAATTTGGTTCTTCTCTCTTTGTTTCTTAATGAGTCTTGCTAATGGTTTGTCAATTTTGTTTATTTTTTCAAAAAACCAGCTTTTAGCTTTGTTGATTTTTGCTATGGTCTCTTTAGTTTCTTTTGCATTTATTTCTGCCCTTAATTTTTAAGATTTCTTTCCTTCTGCTAACCCTGGGGTTCTTCATTTCTTCCTTCTCTAATTGCTTTAGGTGTAGAGTTAGGTTATTTATTTGGTTTTTTTCTTGTTTCTTGATGTAAGCCTGTAATGCTATGAACCTTCCCCTTAGCACTGCTTTTACAGTGTCCCATAGGTTTTGGGTTGTTGTGTTTTCATTTTCATTCATTTCTATACATATTTTGATTTCTTTTTTGATTTCTTCTATGATTTGTTGGTTATTCAGAAGCGTGTTATTTAGCCTCCAGGTGTTTGAATTTTTAACAATTTTTTTCCTGTAATTGAGATCTAATCTTACTGCACTGTGGTCAGAAAAGATGACTGGAATGATTTCAATTTTTTTGAATTTTCCAAGACTAGATTTATGGCCCAGGATGTGATCTATTCTGGAGAAGGTTCCGTGTGCACTTGAGAAAAAGGTGAAGTTGCTTGTTTTGGGGTGAAATGTCCTATAGATATCAATTAGGTCTAGCTGGTCCATTGTGTCATTTAAAGTTTGTGTTTCCTTGTTAATTTTCTGTTTAGTTGATCTATCCATAGTTGTGAGTGGGGTATTAAAGTCTCCCACTATTATTGTGTTACTATTAATTTCCTCTTTCATACTCGTTAGTGTTTGCCGTACATATTGCGGTGCTCCTATGTTGGGTGCATATATATTTATAATTGTTATATCTTCTTCTTGGATTGATCCTTTGATCATTATGTAGTGTCCTTCTTTGTCTCTTTTCACAGCTTTTATTTGAAAGTCTATTTTATCTGATATGAGTATTGCGACTCCTGCTTTCTTTTGGTCTCCATTTGCATGAAATATTTTTTTCCAGCCCTTCACTTTTAGTCTGTATGTGTCTCTTGTTTTGAGGTGGGTCTCTTGTAGACAGCATATATGGGGGTCTTGTTTTTGTATCCATTCAGCCAATCTTTGTCTTTTGGTTGGGGCATTCAACCCATTTACATTTAAGGTAATTATTGATAGGTGTGGTCCCGTTGCCATTTACTTTGTTGTTTTGGGTTCACGTTTATACAACCTTTCTGCATTTCCTGTCTAGAGAAGATCCTTTAGCATTTGTTGAAGAGCTGGTTTGGTGGTGCTGAATTCTCTCAGCTTTTGCTTATCTGTAAAGCTTTTGAGTTCTCCTTCATATCTGAATGGGATCCTTGCTGGATACAGTAATCTAGGTTGTAGGTTATTCTCTTTCATTACTTTCAGGACGTCCTGCCATTCCCTTCTGGCCTGGAGGGTTTCTATTGATAGGTCAGCTGTTATCCTTATGGGAATCCCTTTGTGTGTTATTTGTTGTTTTTCCCTTGCTGCTTTTAATATTTGTTCTTTGTGTTTGATCTTTGTTAGTTTGATTAATATGTGTCTTGGGGTGTTTCGCCTTGGGTTTATCCTGTTTGGGACTCTCTGGGTTTCTTGGACTTGGGTGGCTATTTCCTTCCCCATTTTAGGGAAGTTTTCAGCTATTATCTCCTCGAGTATTTTCTCATGGCCTTTCTTTTGTCTTCTTCTTCTGGAACTCCTATGATTCGAATGTTGGGGCGTTTCACATGTCCCAGAGGTCCCTGAGGTTGTCCTCATTTCTTTTGATCCTTTTTTCTTTTTTCCTCTCTGCTTCATTATTTCCACCATTTTATCTTCTACCTCACTTATCCTATCTTCTGCCTCCGTTATTCTACTCTTGGTTCCCTCCAAAGTGTTTTTGATCTCATTCATTGCATTGTTCATTTTTAATTGACTCTTTTTTATTTCTTCTAGGTCTTTATTAAACATTTCTTGTATCTTTTCAATCTTTGTCTCCAGGCTATTTATCTGTAACTCCATTTTGTTTTCAAGATTTTGGATCATTTTTATTATCATTATTCTAAATTCTTTTTCAGGTAGATTCCCTATCTCCTCCTCTTTTGTTTGACTTGGTGGGCATTTTTCATGTTCCTTTACCTGTTGGGTATTTCTTTGCCTTTTCATCTTGTTTAGATTGCTGTGTCTGGAGTGGGCTTTCTGTATTCTGGAGGTCTGTGGTTCCTTTTTATTGTGGAGGATTACCCAGTGGGTGGGGTTAGACGATTGGCTTGTCAAGGTTTCCTGGTTAGGGAAGCTTGCGTCAGTGTTCTGGTGCGTGGAATTTGATTTCTTCTCTTTGGAGAGCAATGGAGTGCCCCAGTAATGAGTTTTGAGATGGGTCTATGTGTTAGGTGTCAGCCTTGGCAGTCTGTATGTTGACATTCGGGGGCTATGTTTCCTGTGTTGCTGGAGAATTTGCGTGTTATGTCTTGCCCTCTAAAAACTACTGGCTCTTGGGTGGTGTGTTTCAGTGTAGTATGGAGGCTTTTGGACTGTCACTTATTGCTTAAAGTTCCATGTAGTCAGGAGTTTATCGGTTGTTCTCAGTTTTGGGCTAAGTTTCCTGCCTTGATTTCAGTTTTATTCTTCCTGTAGTTCTCAGGGATCTCCACACATACAGCACTGTAATAAAACTTCTAGGTTAATGAGCGAAAAGGTCTCCCCTGTTAGGGACAGCCCAAGAGGTCACAGCATTTACTCAATAACAGGAGAAAAAGGGAGGAGGGAGATAGAGATGAGCAGCGAGAGAAAAAGGGGGACTCAAGAGGAGAGCAGCAGAATCACGCACTGTCTATTCCCAGAGTGTCTCCGTATCTCAGACACCACAAGGCATTCCAAGGAATTGGATGGAAGATGAAGGGGAAAGGGAGAAATAAGGTGTTCTGAGGTAGAAATACAGAGAGTTCAGATTGGGGAAGAATAATCTTCGGTTTAAAGATAGGGCTTCTCTTTTTTTTTTTTTTGGTAAGGTTATATTGTAGTGAAAATGAAAATGAAGAGTAGTAGAGGAGTACTAGAGGACTTTAAAAGAAATAAGAGAAAAAGAAAAATAGAAAATAAAAGAGAAAACGGAAAGAAAAAAAGAAGAAAAAAGAAAAAAAAAACAAAAAAAAAAAAAAAGAAAAAAAAAAACAAAAAAAAAAAAAAAGCAAAGAAAAAGAAAAAAAAAAAAATTTTTTTCCCCTAATTAAGAAAAAATCGTAAAAAATCTATGTAAATGAAAGTTAAGGAGAAATGGGAGAATTTTGGGACATTTAAAGGAAAAAAAAAAAAAAAAAATAAAAAAAAAAAAATATAAAAAGAATAAAAAATTTTTTTTTTTTTTTCCTTACTTAGAGAAAAAAAAGTAAAAATATATCTAGGAGTTTCTCTGGAGCTGCTGCGGTCAGTGTGGGTTCGGCTCAGTTTCAGATAGCTCCTCGTTCCAGCTTACACTTCTCGATATCTACAGGGCCCTTCCAGTGAAGTCGGTGTTTTCTAGAGGGATTTTAATCTGCTGCACCAGTCCCTTCTGAAGCGGTTCCCTTTGTTTATTTGGCTTCTGTTTGCCGGTCTCTTCAGACCCTCATTTCCGCCCTGACACAGGCGGGC
Organism: Cervus canadensis; assembly: GCF_019320065.1. NCBI lineage: Eukaryota > Metazoa > Chordata > Mammalia > Artiodactyla > Cervidae > Cervus > Cervus canadensis. The sequence goes on along the minus strand of NC_057388.1, from coordinate 33,402,095 downwards.
GGAGGTGGACTCTTATTCAGTCAGCTAGTTCCGTTGCGCTGCTGGGAGGGGCTGACGCTGCGGGGAGGGGCTGGCGCCGCGGGGCGGGGCTGACGCTGCGGGGAGGGGCTGGCCCTGCGGGGGCGGGCTGGCGGGGGCGGGCTGGCGCTGCCGGGAGGGGCTGACGCTGCTTTCTCCGTCTGCCGCTGCTCAGGCTCCCGGCTGTTCTATATGGAGCGCGCCCCGCGCTGCGCTAGGTTCCAGCCCTCGGGTGTTACACAAAAGCGGGGAAGGAAAAGCTGCGC